>NC_057740.1:42509148-42527461 GCF_004010195.1 Chiloscyllium plagiosum
GTAATAAACACGGAGGGTAATAAACACGGGAGTAATAAACACGGTGTTAATAAACACAGGTAATAAACACGGCGTAATAAACACGGGGGTAATAAACAAGGGGAAATAAACACATGGGGGTAACAAAAACGGTGGTTAATAAACAAAGGGTAATAAACACCGGGGTAATAAACACGGAGGGTAATAAACACGGGAGTAATAAACACAGGGGTAATAAACACGGTGTAATAAACACGGGGTAATAAACACAGGGGCAATAAACACAGGGTAATAAACATGGGGGTAACAAACACGGGGCTAATAAACAATGGGTAATAAACATGGGGTAATAAACACAGGCTGATAAAGACCGGGGTAATAAGCACGGGGGGGTAATAAACACAGGGGAAATAAACACAGGGGTAATAAACATGGGGGTAATATACACGGGGTAATAAACACAGGGTAATAAATATGGGGTAAAAACACTGTGGTAATGAATGGGGTAATAAACACGTGGGTAATAAACATGGTGGTAAAAACACAGGGTAATAAACTCGGGGTAATAAACACGGGGTAAAAACACAGGGTAATAAACACGGGTAATAAACACGGGGTGTAATAAACATGTAAAAAACATGGGGTAATAAACACGGGGTAAAAACACGGTAATAAACATGGGGTAATAAACACGGGGGGAATAAACACAGCGGTAATAAACACAAGGGGTAATAAACATGGGAGAAATAAACACAGTGTCATAAACACGGGAGTAATAAACACGGGCTAATAAATACATGGGGTAATAAATATGGGGTAATAAACACGGGTAATAAATGTACGGTAATAAACACGGGGTAATAAACACAGGAGTTATAAACACAGGGATAATAAACACATTAATAAACATGGGGGTAATAAACATGGGGTAATAAACACCGAGGGTAATAAACACCGAGGGTAATAAACACGGGGGTAATAAACACGTTAATAAACATGGGTGGGAATGAACATGGGGATATTAAACACGGGGGTAATAAACACTTGGTAATAAACACTGGGTAATAAACACAGGGGGTAATAAACACAGGGTATTAAACACAGGTAATAAACATGGGGGTAATAAATACTGTGGGTAATAAAAACAGGGTAATAAACACGGGGGTTATACACACGGGGGTAATAAACACAGGCATAATAAACACGTTAATAAACATGGGGTAATAAACACGGGGGGAATAAACACAGCAGTAATAAACACAAGGGGTAATAAACACAGGAGAAATAAACACAGTGTCATAAACACAGGGGATAATAAACACGGGAGTAATAAACACGCTCTTTGTTACCCTTTGTGTTTATTACCGTGTTTTTTACCCCCCTAATTATTACCCCATGTTTTTTACGTGTTTATTACCCGTGTTTATTACCCTGTGTTTATTAATGTGTTTATTATGCCCGTGTTTATTACCCCCGTGTTCCTGAAGAAGGGCCTATGCCCGAAACGTCGATTCTCCTGTTCCCTGGATGCTGCCTGACCTGCTGCGCTTTTCCAGCAACACATTTTCAGCTCTGATCTCCAGCATCTGCAGTCCTCACTTTCTCCACTGGGGGAATAAACACAGGGTAATAAACACGGGGGTAATAAACAAGGGGAAATAAACACATGGGGGTAACAAAAACGGTGGTTAATAAACAAAGGGTAATAAACACCGGGGTAATAAACACGGAGGGTAATAAACACGGGAGTAATAAACACGGTGTTAATAAACACAGGTAATAAACACGGCGTAATAAACACGGGGGTAATAAACACGAGGTAATAAACACAGGGTAATAAACACAGTGTCATAAACACAGGGGATAATAAACACGGGGGTAATAAACACGGGCTAATAAATACATGGGGTAATAAACACGAGGTAATAAACACAGGGGTAATAAACGCATGGTAATAAACATGGGGGTAATAAACACAAGGGGTAATAAACACAGGGTAATAAACACAGGGGTAATAAACACGTTAATAAACATGGAGGGTAATCAACAAGGGGGTAATCCACACGAGGGTAATAAACACAGGGTAATAAACACGTGGGGTAATAAACATGGGGGTAACAAATACGGCGGTAATAAACATGGGGGATAATAAACACAGGGTTATAAACACAGGGGTAATAAACACGTTAATAAACACAGGGTAATAAACACACGGGGTAATAATCACGGGGGTAATAAACACAAGGGTAATAAATGCAGGGGTAATAAGCATGGGGTTAATAAACGCAGGGGTAATAAACACTGGGGTTATAAACACGGGGGATAATAAACACAGTGTCATAAACACGGGGGTAATTAACATGCAGTAATAAACACGGGTAATAAACACGGGAGTAATAAGCATAGGGTTAATAAACACGGGGGTAATAAACACAGGAATAATAAACAGTGTCATAAACTCGGGGGTAATAAACACGGGGTAATAAACACAGGAGTAATCAACACAGTGTCATAAACACGGGGGTAATAAACACAGGGATAATAAGCATGGGGTTAATAAACGCAGGGGTAATAAACACAGGAATAATAAACAGTGTCATAAACTCAGGGGTAATAAACACGGGGTAATAAACACAGGGGTAATAAACACAGTGTCGTAAACACGGGGGTAATAAACAAAGTGTCATAAACACGGGGGTAATAAACGCAGGGGTAATAAACAGAGTGTCATAAATACAGGGGTAATAAACATGGGTAATAAACAGGGCAATAAATGCAGGGGTAATAGACACAGCAGCAATAAATATAGGGTAATAAACAGGGGCAATAAAACAGGAGCATTAATGCTGGAGCCATAAATACAGGGTCATTAAATATAAGGGCAATATATAGAGGCATTCTCTGGGGTGAGAAATACAGAGACATTAAGACTGGGTGATAAATAATTATAGGTGTAATACCACTGAATAATCCATACAGGGCAATAATAATTGTGCAATAAATTTGGGGAAATAACAATGAGTGATAAATGTGGGATCAACAATATTGGGGCAGTAGCTACTGAGCAATAAATACAGGGGTAATAGTATTGGACAATCAATACAGGGCAATATTAACATGGCAATAAATACTGGGGAAATAACACTGGGGTAATAAATACAGAGACAATATTGGAACAATAAATATGTGGAATAATATTGGGGCAATAAATACAAGGGTTGTAATGAGAAAATATCTTGTAAAATGTGAGTACATGTAAGTACATAGTGTGCTGACATGGATAGAGAACTGATTGGCCAACAGGAAACAAAGAGTAGAAATAAACTGGCCATTTTCCAAGTAGTTGTCAATGACTAGTGAGGTACTGTAGAGATTAGTACTCAATCCCCAGCTATTCTCAATGTAAATTAATGATTTAGATAAGGAAATTTAATAGAATATCACCAAGTTTGCAGGTGACACTATGCTGGAGGGATGGGGAAGTGTGAGGAGAATGCAAAGATGATGCAGTGTGATTTGGGCAGGCTGAGTGAGTGGCAAGTACATGGCAGATGCAGTATCATGTGGATAAATGTGAGGTTATCCAAGGTAGCAAAAAACAGGAAAGCAGAATATCATCTGAACAGCAAGATTGGGGAATGGTACAATGAGGCCTGGGTGTCCTTGTACACCAGCCACTGAAAGTAAGCATGCAAATGGGGAAGAAGGTAAATGGGATGTTGGTCTTCATTGGAAGATGATTCAAGGTACAGTAACAGAGATGACTTGCTACAATTATACAGGGTGATGAGACCACACTCTGGAATGTTTGTTGTGTGCAGTTTTGGTCTCCTTATCTGAGGAAGGATGTTCTGGTGATGGAGGAAGTGCAACAAAGGGTTACCAGACTGATTCCTGGAATGGCAGAATTGACGTATGAAGAGAAACTAGATTGATTAGGACTATATCCATTGGAGTTTAGAAGAATGAGGGGAATCTCATAGGAATGTATAAAAATTCCTATAAAGCCTATAAAGCAGGACTAGATAGGGTAAATGGAGGAATGAAGGATGTTCCTTATGACTTGGGTGTCCAGAACCAGGGGCGACAGTCCAAGGATACGGAGTAGACCATTTCAGACGGAGATGAAGAGAAGTGTCTTCACCCAGGGAATGGAGAACCTGTGGAATTGTCTGTCACAGAAAATGGTTGAGACCAAAGCATTGAATGTCTTCAAGAAGGAGTTAGATATTTATCTGAGGGTTAAAGGGAATCAAAGGTTATGGGGAGCAAATGAGAACAGAAAAATAAAATGAATGTGGCCCTTATACTCAGGGCCATTTCCTCACCTTCTTCTCTAGACGATGATGAATTTTTCTCCCTAAAATATACTTTATTCACAAAATTTATTCAAAAATACAATAAACATTTCAAGTTAAACTTACAGAATTTGCAATAATATTCAATTGTCCTCAATCAGCAAGTTCTATCCAATATTTAATAGGATTCTCGATAGGAATCTTGCAGGACTGGTGTTTCCCTGTATCTGTTATCCTTGTTCTTCTAGATGGAAGTGGTCATGGATTTGGAAGATGCCGTCTAAGGATCTTTGATGAATTTTTGCAGTGCATCATGTAGATAGTACACACTGCTGCTTCTGACATTGGTGGAGAAGGGAGTGGATGTTTGTGAATGTAGTGTCAATACAGTGGGCTGCTTTACCTGGATAGCATCAAGCTTCTTGAATTTGTTTGGAGCTGCACTCATCACGCGCCTGACTTGTGCCTTGTAGGTGGTGAACAGACTTTGGGAAGTCAAGAGGTGAGTTACATGCTGCAGCATTCCTAGCCTCTGACTTGCTTTTGTAGCCACTGAATTTATGTGGTGAGTCCAGTTTAACTTATGATCATTCGTAACCCTTAGGATATTGATAGTAGGGAATTCAGTTATGGTAACACCTTTGAATGTAATGGGGCAGTGGTTAAATTGTCTCTTGTTGGAACTGGTTAGGCGAGGTGATGGCCTCATGGTATTAGTACTGGACTGTCAGCCCAGAGACCCAGAAAATGTTTCAGCTGATGATGGAATTTGAATTCAATAAAATATCTCAAAATAAGAGTCCAATGATGACCACGAATCCATTGTCGATTGTTGGAAAACCCCATCTGTTTCACTAATATCCTTTGCCGAAGGAAGTCTGCCATCCTTACCTGGTCGAGCCTATATGTGACTCCAGACCCACAGCAATGTGGTTAACTCTTAACTGCCCTCTGGGCAATTAGGGATGAGCAATAAATGCTGGCCTAGACAGTGAGACCCACATCCTATGAATTAATTTAAACATTTGTGTGACGTGAATGTTACTTGTCAGCCATTGTCCAGATCTTGTTGCATTTGTACACGGACTGCTTCAGTATCTGAGGAGTTGCGAATGGTGCTGAACACTGTGCAATCACCGGCAACATCCCCACTTCTGACCTTATGATGGAGGGAAGGTCATTGATAAAGCAGCTGAAGGTGGTTGGGTCCGGGACACTACCCTGACGAACTCCCATAGAAAAGTCCTGGAGCTGAGATGTTTGACCTCCAACAACCACAAACATTTTCCTATACGTCAGGTACGTCAGGTACAACACTAATTAGTGGATAGTTTGCCCCTGATACCCATTGATTCCAGTTTTGCTAGGGCTCCTTGATGCCTCTCTCCATCAAATGCAGCCGTGAAGTTGAGGGCTGTCACTCTCCCCTCCCCACTGGAATTCAGCTCTTTTGTCCATATTTGAACCAAGGCTGTAATGAGGTCAGGAACTGAGTGGCCCTGGTGGAACCCAAACTCAGCAGGTTATTGCTGAGCAGGTGCTGCTTGATAGCACTGTTGGTAACCCCTTCCATCACTTTACTGAGGATAAAGAGTAGACTGATGGGGTGGCAATTGGCAATTGGCAATTTATTCTGCTTTTTGTTGACAGGGGCATACCTTTTATTTTCTGATAAAGCTAAAAAGGTAGGAATAATCCAAAGATTAGCCCAGCAAAGAATAGGCAGTGAAACAACAGAATGAAATAATATTGACTTACCAGTGAAGCAGCTTGAGCCTGAGGAAAAATTAAAGCAACTCACTCTAACACATGCTTGTTGTGGAATTTGAAAAGGCAGAAAAAGGCAAAGAAAGAACCAAGAAAGATAAGGAAAGGTAGATGGAATTTAAAAGAGCAGCAATGGAAATGAGAAAATGAGAATTAGAATGGCAAAAGGAAAGGGAAGGAGGAAGGGAGAGACCACAAAAATAAACTTAAAATGTCCAGAATTAAAAAGATCCTCAAATGCTGATGTAGGGTATAGTGGGGAAAAGCCTAGTCTGAATCTAAAGTAAGGGAATATTTATATTTGTACAAGCCACTAAAATTTGAGGAAAAATTGTGGAGGAATTCTTCACGTCTTTGAAGAAAATGATGGGCTGACTGAATTGGCCAGAAAAAGAGTGAACATTGTCCATGCAGAATATGTTGGCAGGTGAAGCCCAGGAAATATAAGGTCCATTGTTAGAGGTGGAATTTAGGGATCATGGTGCTGGATATGTATGAATTTGTGCCAAAGGAATATAGGCAGAGGTCTAGGAATTTAATGGAACAGCCTGTACAAACCTACAATGAATTTGAAAGGGTCAAGAGAAGTAATTTTAACAAGTAGATACAAGCGTTAGAAGTTGCAACCACAGTATGAAGTCTTGGAGAGATCATTAAAAGAATTTTAAAACTCCCTATTCTTCTGTAATTAAACCTCATGTTGAAGACCAAAGGGTTGCAACTGCTAGACAGGTAACAGTGATGGCTGATTATGAGCTGATCCATTAAAATAAAGCTTTATTCTGTTAATCCTAGAATGTGAAAGGAAGATAAACTGGGAGAGTGAAAGGAAGGCAAGTAGCCAAGGTAAGGGATGATACCTGGGAATACTCCAAGGTCTCTTCCTCAGGTCAGAAAAGAGTGAAGGTAGAGATGAAAATCAAACACTGAACTGTTTTCATTGTATTGAGGTGGAACATAGCTACTTAGAATGCTGGAAGAAGTTAGGGGTTTCCAAGACAGAGTCCAAAAGAGAACTCAAAAGAAACCTCCCATGGATTTAATTGTAGCTTTATGGGCCACCAAGAGACTGGAAGTAAACACTGTTGAGTACAGCAGAAGTACATCAGATAAACTAAAAATATAGAGGAACTTTATCTAAGGGAAGACAATCCTTTTAGAACGAAGAACATAGCACATTACAGCACAGTACAAGGCCTTCGGCCCTCGATGTTGTGCCAACCTGTGAAAATAGCCTGATGCCCACCTAACCCAAACCATTCCAGGTTGAGCTGGTTGAGCAACAGGAGACAAAGGGTAGTAGTTGAAGGGAGTTTCTCGAAATGGAGAAGGATGACCCGTGGTGCTCTACAGGGGTCAGTATTGGGGTCACTGTTGTTTGTGATATACATAAATGATCTGGAAGAGGGCATTGTTGGTATGATCAGCAAGTTTGCAGATGACACAAAGATTGGTGGAGTAGCAGAAAGCATAAGGGACTGTCAAAGAATACAGGAGGATATAGATAGACTGGAGAGTTAGGCAGAGAAGTGGAAGATTGAGTTCAATCCAGACATATGTGAGATGATGCTTTTTGGGAAATCTAATTCTAGAGTGAATTATACAGTAAACGGAAGAGCTTGGGAAAAGTTGATGAGCAGAGAGATTTGGGAGCGCAGGTCCATTGTACCCTGAAGGTGGCTGCACAGGTGGATAGAGTGGTCAAGAAGGCATATGGTATGCTTGACTTCATCAGACAGGGTATTGAGCATAAGAGCTGGCAAGTCATGTTAAAATTGTACAAGACATTGGTTCGACCGCATTTAGAATACTGTGTACAGTTCTGGTCACCACATTACCAAAAGGATGTGGACGCTTTGGAGAGGGTGCAGAGAAGGTTTACGAGGATGTTGCCTGGTATGGAAGGTGCTAGCTATGAAGAGAGGATGAGTAGGTTTGGCTTGTTTTCATTAGAAAAAAAGGAGATTGAGGGGGGACCTGATTGAGGTTTACAAAATCATGAAGGGTATAGACAGGGTGGATAGAGATAAGCTTTTTCCCAGGGTGAGGGATTAAATAACGAGAGGTCACGCTTTCAAGATGAGAGGTGAAAAGTTTAAGGGGGATACACACGGCAAGTACTTCACACAGAGGGTGGTAGGTGCCTGGAACGCGTTGCCAGCAGAGGTGGTAGAGGCAGGCACGGTAGATTCATTTAAGATGCGTGTGGACAGATGCATGAGTAAGTGGGGAGCAGAGGGATACAGATGCTTAGGAATTGGGCGACAGGTTTAGACAATGGATTTGGATCGGCTCAGGCTTGGAGGGCTGAATAGCCTGTTCTTGGGCTGTAAATTTTCTCTGTTCTTTATTCTTCCATTATTATCCATATGTATGTCCAATGCCCATTTAAATACACTCAACATCAGCAAATCTACCACTGTTGCAGGCAGGCTGTTCCACACTCCCACTACTCTGAGTAAAGGAACTACCTCTAATATCTGTCCAAAATCTATCAACCCCCAATTTAAAGCTATGTCCCCTCGTGTTGGCCTACACCATCTGAAGAAAAAGGCTCTCAATGTCCACCCTATCTAACCCTCTGATTATCTTGTATGTCTCGATTAAATCACCTCTCAACCTTCTTCTCTCTAATGAAAACAGCCTCAAGTCCCTCAGCCTTTCTTCAGAAGACCTTCCTTCCATACCAGACAACATCCTAACAAATCTCCTATGAACCGTTTCAAAAGCTTCCACGTCCTCCCTATAATGCGGTGACCAGAACTGCATGCAATACTCCGCGTGCAGCCTTACCAGTGTCTTGTACAGCTGAAGCATGACCTCATGGCTCCGAAACTCAATCCCCTTACCAATAAACGGCAAAACACCATAAGGCTTCTTAACAAAACCTATCAACCTGGGCGGCAACTTTCAGGGATTCATGCGCCAGGACACCGAGTTCTCTCTGTTCATCTACACGGCCAGAAATTTTCCCATTAGCCCAGTACTCAGCATTCCTGTCACTTCTTCCGAAGTGAACTACCTCACACTTTTCCGCATTAAACTCCATTTGCCACTTCTCAACCAAGCTCTGCAGCTTATCTATGTCCCTCTGTAACCCACAACATCCTTCGGTACTATTCACAACTCTGCCTACCTTAGTGTCATCCACAAATTGACTAGTCCATCCAGATCATTTATAAAAATGACAAACGGCAGTGGCCCCAAAACAGATCCTTGCGGCACATCACTGGTAATTGAGCTCCAGGATGAACATTTCCCAACAACCACCACCCTGTCTTCTTTCAGCTCGCCAATTTCTGATCCAAACAGCTAAATCACCTTCAATCCCAAAACTCCGTATTTTGTGCAATAGCCTACCGTGTGGAACCTTATCAAACACCTTACTGAAGCCCATATACACCACGTCAACTGCCTTACCTTCATACACCTGTTTTGTCACCTTCTCGAAGAACTGAATAAGGTTAGTGAGGCACGACCTACCCTTCACAAAACCGTGTTGACTATCCCTGATCAAATTATTCCTTTCCAGATGATTATAAATCCTATCTCTTAGAACCTTTTCCAACACCTTACCCACAACAGAAGTAAGGCTCACTGTCCTATAATTACCAGGATTGTCCCGACTCCCCTTCTTCAACAAGGGAACAACATTTGCTATCCTGCAGTGTTCTGGCACTACTCCTGTCAACAACAATGACATAAAGATCAAAGCCAAAGGCTCTACAATCTCCTCCCGGCTTCCCAGAGAATCCGAGGATAAATCCCATCCGGCCTGGGGTCTTATCTATTTTCCGATCTTCCAAAATTGCTATAACCTCGTCTTTGTCAACCTCAATCCCATCTAATCTTGTAGCCTGTCTCTCTGTATTCTCACTAACATTGCCCTTTTCCATTGTGAATACTGATGAAAAGTATTCATTAAGCACTTCCCCTATGTCCTCAGATTCCACACACAACTTTCCACTGCTATCTTTGATTGGCCCTAATCTTACCCTAGTCGTTCTTTTATTCCTGATATACCTATAGAAGACCTTAGGGTTTTCCTTGACCTATCTGCCAACAACTTCTCATGTCCCCTCCTAGCTCTTAGCACTCTCTTTAGATCTTTCTGGCTAACTTATAACTCTCAAGCCCCCTAACTGAGCCTTCACGCCTCATCCTCACATAAGCCGCCTTCTTCCTCTTGACAAGAGCTTCAACTTCTTTAGTAAATCATGGCTCCCTCTCTCAACAAGTACCTCCCTGTCTGATAGGTACATACTTATCAAGGACCTGCATTAGCTGTTCCTTGAATAAGCTCCACATTTCAAGTGTGTCCATCCCCTGCGGTTTCCTTCCCCATTCTATTTATTCTAAATCTTGTCTAATTGCATCATAATTGCCTTTCCCCCAGTTATACCTCTTCCCCTGTGGTATATACCTATCCCTGCCCATTGCTATTGTAAACGTAACCGAATTGCGGTCTCTATTGCCAAAGTATTCGCCTACCTCCAAATCTAACACCTGGCCGGGTTCATTTCTCAGTACCAAATCCAATATGGCATCGCCCCTTGTTGGCCTGTCTACATACTGTGTCAGAAAACCCTCCTGCACACATTGAGCAAAAACTGACCCTTCTAAACTACTTGCACTATAGTATTCCCAGTCAATATTGGGGAAGTTAAAGCCCCCATAACAACTACCCTGTTACTCTCACTCCTAATGAGAATCATCTTTACTATCCTTTCCTCTACATCCCTGGAACAATTCAGAGGCCGATAGAAAACTCCCAACAGGGTGACCTCTCCTTTTCTGTTTCTAACCTCAGCCCAAACTCCCTCAGTGGATGGGTCCTCAAACGTTCTCTCAGCTGTAATACTACCCTTGATTAACAATGCCACACTCCCACCTCTTTTCACCATCTTCTCTGTTCTTACTGAAACATCTAAATCCCGGAATCTACAACAACCATTCCTGTCCCTCTAGCCATGTCTCTGAAATGGTCACAACATCGAAATCCCAGGTACCAACTCATGCTGCAGGTTCACCCACCTTATTCCGGATGCTCCTGGCATTGACGCACACACATTTCAAACCAACATCCTAATTGCTGGTGCCCTCTCGTGACCTTGTAAACCTATCCCTGACCTCACTATCCTCAACCTCCTGTACACTAGAACTGCAATTCAGGTTCCCATCCCCCTGCTGCATTAGTTTAAATACCCCCCCACCCGAAGAGCATTAGCAGACCCCCCCCCCCAGGATATTGGTACCCCTCTGGTTCAGGTGGAGACCATCCTGTTTTTAGAGGTCCCACCTTCCCCAGAAAGAGTTCCAATTATCCAACAATCCAAAACCCACCCTCCTGCACCATCCCTGCAGCCATGTATTCAGCTCCACTCTCTTCCTGTTCCTCCCTTCACTGGCACGTGGCACAGGTAACAAACCAGAGATAACAACTCTGTTTGTTCTAGCTCTAAGCTTTCACCCTTGCTCCCTGAATTTCTGCCTTAGATCCCCACCTTTCTTCCTACCTATGTCATTGGTGCCAATGTGGATCATGACTTGGGATGCTTTCCCTCCCCCTCAAGGATCCCAAAAACACAATAACAGACACCACGACCCTGACACCTGGGAGGCAATACACCAATCGTGAGTCTCTCTCATTCCCACAAAACCTCCTGTCTGTCCCCCTAACTATGGAGTCCCCAGTGACTAAAGCTCTGCTCCTCTTCCCCTTCCCTTCTGAGCAACAGGGACAGACTCTGCACCAGAAACCTGTGGCCCATTCCTTACCCCTATTAAGTCATCCTCCCCCAACAGTATCCAAAATGGTATACTTGTAGTTGAGAGGAACCACCACAGGAGATCCCTGCACTGCCTATCGCTTCCCTTTCCTATCCCACCTCCATGTGGCTGTGGAGTAACTACCTCCCTCAATAGCCCCCTCCACCTCATGAATGATCCGAAGTTCATCCAGCTCCAGCTCCAGTTCCCTAACACTGTTCTCGAGGAGCTGGAGTTGGGTGCACTTCCCACAAATGAAGTCAGCAGGGACACTAGAGGTGACCCTCACCTCCCACATACTGCAGGAGGAACTTTCAACTGCCCTAACCTCCATTCCTGCTATTCTAAATTTCCAAATAGACTGCCGGATGAAAAAAAACAAATGAAACATGAAAGAAAACACTTGTCACCTTACCAACCAACACACAGAACTATTCTTTTGTTTGGAGGAGGAAGATGGGTGGGAGACACTACCCGAGTAGTGTTTCGGGTAAAGCAATTACCCAAATATGTGCCCTCGTGACCTCTCCGACAACCTCCTGCTCAACGCTCCCGCACTTCCTGCTGCTGGAACAACAATGCTGCAGCCAAGCCCCTAACTATACCTAGGCATATGGGAGCTACTCAAACCCTTAGCTGGAGAAGGATTTAGTTTTCCGACCAATCAAAGCAAAATAATTGCACAGAGGTCGGTATCCCGTTACCAAGTCACCCTTTATCTACTTTATTTGGAGATACCGGTGTTGGACTGGGCTGTACAAAGTTAAAAATCACACAACACCAGGTTATAGTCCAACAGGTTTAATTGGAGGCACTAGCTTTCAGAGCACTGCTCCTTCATCAGGTGGTTAAGCAGCACTTCGAAAGCTAGTGCTTTCAAAAAAACCTGTTGGACTATAACCTGGTGTTGTGGGATTTTTAACTTTGATTACTTGTGCATAGTACCTGGCTGTGGCCAGCCAGCTCAGAGTCAGTCCCCTGAACTGAGGAGATTCTGAATCCCCTGTTTATATCAGCCAGGGCTCCCTGGTTGACCCAGGTTAACAACCTCAATCAAAGATCTCATAGTCAATAAGATCCACCTGGTTCCAATTGCTAGAGAAAGCGAAGTGTTAATAAATGGGATAAGTGGAGAGTATACACTCGTTCCTTTGTACAATGACCAGTTGGAGTGTTGCTTGCTGTCTGAGCTAGAGGTAGTTAGTGTTGTTAAGAAATTACCTGGGGATGGAGTTAATTTACTGGGAGTAATTTGGCAGGAATGAAAAATCATAGCTTCACATATAATCACGGAAAGTCTGAGTGAGGCAAAAAGACAGAACCCATTCCAGGTATTTTTCCATTATGTGTAGTGACCAGAGCAATGCTTAAATAAAGTACATCACCAGAAGTCACAGTAATGCTACAAGCAACTGTTAGAATAGCTGAAACTCTATTTAAGAATGAGAATGTTTTAGTATGTCCACATCAATAGAGATTCAGAAAGCAGATCCGGGGTTCAGTAAGTTTGCACAGAGAGCTTACACTGTGGCAGGAGCTGATGGACTACCAGAGTGTTATTACTTGAAAATCAAAGTTCTGATGAGAAAGTGGAGACTCCCTTATACACCTGTGGATGAAGAATGTACAGTTTTTCATCTAGTAGTGGTCCTGCCCAGATACCATTAGGAGATATTGCAAGTAGAGCCTGCAATTCCAATGGCAGGACATACAGGAATACAGAAACCACAGGCATCGAAAAACAGCCATTTTACATGGGCCAGGGCCTCATAAAGTCACTGTGCACTTTTGTGGAATGTGCCATTCATGTCTGGGTGTAGGGAATGTCAGTATATAATCAAACCAGTTCCATGTGAAGTAACACAAGAGGAATTAAGAGTTTCACAGATGAAAGTGGGAGAATGGGTAGATAAATATTGAGCAACTGGAGGGTTTCAGGTGAAAGATAAATGATTGGTATTGTTTTTGCAAGGTGAGTCTCTACTATTCAGTGGTCCATACAAAGTATTTGGGAGGGTGTTTAAAGTGACCTATCTGATAAATGCTCCTGATTGTAGGAATGAAACCTTGGTTATGAAATATAGTGATTTATATAGATGGCTGCATGCTTTGAAAGCAATGAATTTGACATCAATTGTGAGCCTGGTTTGTGCAAATGTGGTTTCCAGCAATGTGCAGACAAATTAGAATGAGGAGGTTGTTACACATTAAGCTGACTGGTGTTTTAGGCTCAGTGACAAAGATCCTCTGCCTGTCAATAACCATGAGATCGATTGCCAAGTGGCTGAACAACTTGGGCTGTGGATAAGACAGAGAGTGAGAAGCCTTCAGGGCCTAAAGAGAAACTAGAAGGTCCCCAGCAGCCGGAAACTCTCTCGTTCTCAGTTCTCTGCAATAAGCCATTGTAAACCTGAGGAAACCAGCTTACTGTTCTGTCCACAGATGCTGCAAGTTGTGCCTTTGAATTGGATAAATTAGAGCCGTTCATAAGTAAACCAGCCACCCTGTGCCTGTTGTAAACCAATAGAAGTATTAAAAAAACGTCAAGCAGAAATCTTCAGATTAACAAAAGCCAACACAACACAATAAGGATGTTGGAACTGTTTCCAGTTTCCCCTTTGCCCATGGGTTTTCCCCCTGTTTGTTTGTGTGTGTGTGTGTGTGTATGTAAAGAAGAGTTTATAAAGGATTTAGAGTTTAAGTTTGTAGAATTTACTTAATTTATTTCTTTTCCTGTAGCTAGAATCTAATTAGGACTGGTGTTAATACAGACACTGGACCATGCTTTCTAACAGCCTGGGTCTAAAAATCAAGTAATTTGGAGATTTTGCATAATTCTTTTAAAAGCATTTAGCTTTTGTGATGTGGAGTTTGATTTCCAGCTCATTACCCCAATATGCTGAAATGGCATCATCCTGTGCTGCTTTCATTCATAATTCCACAAAGTTCCCAGAGCGCTTGCTGAAGTTGAATTGTTTCCTGCTCACACTCCCAGGGACTAAGGAAACCCATTTTAATAAAGAATTCTGGTTAAACAATTTATACGTCTTTAGTGCCCAGCTTCTCGCTGGGTTTCGGTCATCCCTGTCTTGGTGGTATAAATTATAATCCTCACATTGCTCCTCAGAACTTGATTTGCTCTCTACTGTTTCCTTATAAAGTCTTCATCAAATCAGTTGTTAACCATCCAAATATTTAAATGTCTCAGCACCAAGTGGAG
The DNA here is from genome assembly GCF_004010195.1 of Chiloscyllium plagiosum. Taxonomy (NCBI): domain Eukaryota; kingdom Metazoa; phylum Chordata; class Chondrichthyes; order Orectolobiformes; family Hemiscylliidae; genus Chiloscyllium; species Chiloscyllium plagiosum. The sequence goes on from NC_057740.1 coordinate 42,524,182, forward strand.
GATCACAGGTAACAGCTTTTAATCACTTACTTCCAGCATGACACAGCAATTTATAAAAGATGTCACAATATCTTCAAAAGTATTTTAACAAAATAGGATACTTTTGTAATTTCTGTCTCACGGTGCAGGTAATATGACTCAAACCAGACTCAACCAGACTAATTTTAGAGATATTTGTATGTGAGTCACACAGGTGACAGTGATTATCTCAGGAGAGGTGAAGAATTTAAGTAGTGGAATGTGTGGTGATTATCAGTTAAACCACTTTGACCATCACTGATTATTGAATATAAATCAATGCAAATCAAAAACTCGAAAGACTTCAACCTACGATCACACTGTCCCTCCCAGTGGAGGACAGAGGGAGTGTCGCAATGTTGGAGGGTCAGTGCTGAGGGAGTGTCACACTGTCGGAGGGTCAATGCTGAGGGAGTGCTGCACTGTCGGAGGGTCAGTGCTGAGGGAGTGCCGCACTGTCGGAGGGTCAGTGCTGAGGGAGTGCCGAACTGTCAGAGGGTCAATGCTGAGGGAGTGCCGCACTATTGGAGAGTCAGTGCTGAGGGATCGCTGCACTGTTTGGAGGGTCAGTGCTGAGGGAGCACTGCACAATCACAGAGTCTTTACGAAAGGAAAGCTGCACACTGCCAGGTCCATACTGAGGGAGCACCACTGTTGGAACGTCCTCATTGTGAATGTGCTGCATGGCCTGAGGATCAGTACTTATAGCACTGTCTAAGGGCATGTACTGAGCAAGAGCCGCACCATGGGAGGGGAAGTACTGAAGGGGCACTGAACTGTTGAAGAATCAATGCATTGTCTTGGGCGCATTATCATTGTCAAGGGTTATAGGGGTCAATGAAGAAGGTAGAGTTGAAATTCAGTCAGATTTGCCAAGATCTTATTGAAGAGTGGAGCAGGTTCAAAGGACCAAATGACTTGCTCCTGTTCCTAATTTGTTCCAGTGAGTTAGTATTGTGGTACAGCTGCACTATCAGAGGTGTCACCTTCTTGATGAAACATTACATTAACGCCCTGTTTATCCATTCAGGTAGATGGAAAAGGTTCCACAGCTAATTTTGAAGATCAGCTGATAAGGTTTGGTATCCTGGGACCAAACCGTAATCCTCAAACAGCAACTGACCTGATTGTCAGATTGTTATCAGGTTGCTGCTTGTCAGAGTTTGCCATGCTGATTGGCTGCCATTGCCTCCCATCTTGCCGCAAAGGCTGAACATTGAAACATGTCAATTTGTTGTAAAGCATTTCAGGACACACTGATGTTGTGAAAGTTCTTTATATGGGCACGGTCATTTTTTTCTCAGTGCAGAATGCCGAGAATCAGGTAACCTTATCAGACCAAGTGGTTGAAGCTCTGAAACAATCTGGGAGGAGAGGTCTGAGGAGAAGTGAGTGCAGTCTTACTCATAAAACAGAGAGAGGGGGAAGCTGCTGAAAGGCGATATGAAGCTAGAGTCTGGTTAATTGTTCAGCAAAATTCCCTACAATGACACTGCTTGAACCCACAGCAATCCTTCTGCATTTGAATAATGATAATTAAACTTCTGGAACTTTCTTCAGCACTGCTTTGAAAGAAGTGCTGTATATTGTAAGTGTGCATCTTTCCAAAACTGATCCACCTGCGCAGTTTGGGCCAGTCCTGAATGTGAGTGAGTAGCATGCAATAACGTCCAGCCTGACCTCACTGAGTGTGTGTTTACAGATGGGAACAATTGCATCCTCTGGCCTGGTTGATGGGTCAGCTTGCTGTCAGCTGTAGGTCTCTGATCTTTCCCACACACTCTGACTGATTGTATAGAGAACAGTTGAATGATGTTTAACCCAGCCAGAGAGTTTGCAAAGTCACAGGGCACCCTGAACAATTCCAGGCAGAAAATAGCAACTGCTTGGATTTTCTGGTATGGGGTGGGAAGGGCAAGGCCTGATTTGTTAACCCTGGCAAGGCGGGAATTCCTCTGATGGCATTGGGATTAGGCGGTCAGCAGCCTGAATGAAGTTACTACGGAGTTAGTTGTTCTCAACGTGGACAGTATTAGGGCAGTAGCATTGGCCTCAGCGTCCCAGCCATTGGACAAGCAACAGGATCAGCTAGGGATTGGAGTTTCACGGGACAATGGAATAGTTTGACACGAAAGAAGGCCATTCAGTCCCATCACATTGTGCTGGGTCTTTTCAAGAGTAATCCAGTAAATCCTGCTTGTCCACGCTGACCCCAAGCTCCCACAATTATCCTTGCTCAAGGATTTATCCATTACTGTTTTGACAGCCACTTGTGAAGCTGTAGCACTGTCATTAGGCAGAGCATTCCACATCCACAACACAGTACCAGAATAAACACAGAGAAACAGAGGATCAACACCCAGTAGATCCAGAATTAAGACAATTGGATAATAAAAAACAAGGGAATAAAGAAAAGAGCATTGAGTATTTGGTGTGAGGTACTGATTTAATGCAGTGCCTGAAATGTCACTGGAAGCAGAGTTAACAAAAACTAATCACTAGGGTAGGGCACCAGGTATCAGAGGGCTGGAGTAAACGTGTAGAATCTATGCCCCAGTCAGAGTCAGTGTACGTGTGTGGGAGCCATTCCCAAGGTAGATGTTGGAGAAGGTGGAGTTTAGACTGATGTTCTGAAATAATGTTAAGAACACTGTATCATGCATTCTTGCAATGATCTGTCTTTGCAGTGCAATAAGTGATCAGGTTATGAGGCACTGCTGTTACGGTTAAGGACAAGAACAATTCACGCATAAGGAACAATTCACACAAGTGTGTTGCCATGGAGTAACCGATGTATGTAGTCATGGCAACAGATTTTGAGCAGTTAGAAATACAGGACAATTATGAACTTCATGATGAAAGAGCACAAGAAAATCGGCTTGGGTACAGAGTAGAGCTCTCTCCACAGTATCCCCACAGAAACCTCTCAGGACAGTATGGGGTTTATCAAAGTGTTACAGTGAGGGGTGTGCAGTATATCAGAGTGCTAGAGTGAGGGATATGGGGGATATCAGAGCGTTATAGTGAGGGGTGTGGGGTCCATCAGTGTGTTACAGTGAGGGGTATGGGGTCTGTCAAAGTGTTACGGTGAGGGGTGTGCAGTATATCAGAGTGTTACAGTGAGGGATATGGGGGATATCAGAGCGTTACAGTGAGGGGTGAGGGGTCTATCAGTGTGTTACAGTGAGGGGTGTGGGGTTTATCAGAGTGTTACAGTGAGGGGTGTGCAGTATATCAGAGTGTTACAGTGAGGGATATGGGG
>NC_057740.1:42530572-42539333 GCF_004010195.1 Chiloscyllium plagiosum
TGTGTTACAGTGAGGGGTGTTGGGTATATCAGGGTGTTACAGTGAGGGGTGTGGCATATATCAGAGTATCACAGGGAGGGAGTGAGGACTGCAGATGCTGGAGATCAGAGCTTAAAAATATGTTGCTGGAAAAGCGCAGCAGGTCAGGCAGCATCCAAGGAACTATCACAGGCAGTATCACAGGGAGGGTTGTGATATATATCAGTGTGTTACAGTCAGGGGTGTGGGGTATATCAGTGTGTTACAGTCAGGGGTGTGGGGTATATCAGTGTGTTACAGTGAGGGGTGTGGTATATATCAGTGTGTCACAGTGAGGGATGTGGTACATATCAGTGTGTTACAGTCAGGGGTGTGGGGTATATCAGTGTGTTACAGTCAGGGGTGTGGGGTATATCAGTGTGTTGCAGTGAGAGGTGTAGGGTATGTCAGAGTGTTATCGTGATGGTATAGGGTGTAACAGAATGGTACGGTAATGGAGGTGGGGCATATCAGAAATGTGTGGAGATTCTGAGTTTTTGCCTTCTCTGCTATTATAAGTTGGAGAGTGATTTTCGGATATTCAATGCTGTTTACTGTCCCATTAAGTGTTCCCTGAGCCATTCACCAATATACAGAGTGAGTCATCGCTTAATTATTGGCACTCGCTGCGGGATAGGCTTGAACAATCCGTAGGCTGACTGGAATTGTAGGCAGCCAGGGTTAATTACAGGAAGGATTATTCAGTCTAACACAAGAGGCGTAATTGTGCAGGGAACGACCGAACCTTTTTCAGAATAGTGAACACTGATGAACTGAAGGGGTTTGGAGGGTGGGGCACTGCAAGGATCAACTTGTCACATTGCAGCCTGAAAGGTAGAGGACTGCGGAACTCCCTGGCAGGCAGTGCACAGACCGGGAACATTCTCCTGCAGAATCACTCATTCAGACACCAGGCACTGGGAAGAAACTCTCGCTGTTTCTTTAAGTATTTTTCTGACTGATTTGACCCCAACACCACAGGGAAACTTGTAATTTTTAATCAAACAACAGTGGAAGTAAGATGCCGTCGCTCGTTTTCCTTCTTTTGTTGTGTCTGATGAAGCTGGTTTGGAGTCTAACACGTAAGTCGCACTTTGAAAACCAGTTGGGAAAATGTTGCTTTGGCTGAAATGAAATGAGGGGGTTAAACTCTGTCTGCACTGGACCCAGAGTAACAGGTATATGAAGCAAGTGAGAGGTCAACTAGTGGTGCTGGAGGACCAATGTGAAACTGTTAAACATTGCTGTGGATCCAGAGGGGCCAGTGTCACCCATACTGTACCTTCAGTGTGTTTTGCTTGGAACTAAACCCTTGAATGCAATCAAGACCTGAGTTACAAATAATTGCAATTCCTGTTAAGTTCTCCCTTTGTTATTGTGCAGCAGGAAACTCTTAAAACCTGGGAACTGCAGAGGGATTTAAATTTTATAATGTTTCTTTCTCTTTGTTGTTTAGTCATAATGTGGGTTTGATGAAAGACGAGGAGAGAGGATAGAGAGAGAAAAGTAAATGAAAGGAATGAAACAGTTAATGGTGGGGGGTGTGGGGGGGGGGGGGGAGGTGTGCAGATTGATCTGCTAAATGAAATAATGAGAAAGAATGTGGTCGACTCAGAGAAAACATGAAAGACCCTGGGAAAGAGCTGAGGCCAAAGTGGGAGTGTAATAAAAGGAGGATTTAGTCAGAGCCCCAGGGCCATATGCACACACCTCTTCCCAGGACAGAGATTGGTAACGCAGACCGACGGTTCCTGGAAGTGTTGACTGATGCTGTCTTCAGAGCTGAGAGGAAATCAGTGTGGACCTGCCGTTACACAACTTGGAATGTGCTGGAGGCTGGTGAACAGGACTGTGCTCAGAACCTGCAAACAGGCCATCAGGCTGTCAGCAATTACTGTGAGAGGCAACCTTCAGTGAAAACTCCCTCTACACTTTTCAACTGGAAGAAATGGTCCCCTTATATTGTTCCTCATCAAACACTCCCAGGACAGGGACAACACGAGGTTAGATACAGAGTAAAGCTCCCTCTACACTGCCCCCATCAAACACTCCCAAACATGAACAGCACAGGGTTAGATACAGAGTTAAGCTCCCTCTCACTTTCCCCATCAACTACTCCCAGGACAGGGACAGCATGGAGTTAGATACAGAGTAAAGCTCCCTCTACACTGCCCCCATCAAACACTCCCAAACATGAACAGCACAGGGTTAGATACAGAGCTAAGCTCCCTCTCACTTTCCCCATCAACTACTCCCAGGACAGGGACAGCACAGAGTTAGATACAGAGTAACGTTGCCTCTACATTTTCCCCATCAAAAACTCCCAGGACAGGGACAGCACGAGATTATATACAGAGTAAAGTTCCCTCTACATTTTCTCCATCAACTACTCCCAGGACAGGGACAGCACGGGGTTAGATACAGAGTAAAGCTCCCTCCATGCTGTCCAATAATGTATGTGACCATGTTGTCTACAGCCTCCTCAGATGTTCGTGTATGACCTGATCCTGAAGAAATGATCTCATTTCTGGTTCTTGGAACATGTGGCCAACAGTTTTGAAATACTTATTTAATATTTAAAGCTAGAAAAAAGACCTTTTATCCAACCCCATCGCTCCCCTTGCTTATCTTCTCACAAACCTAGTATCACAGACTATCAGCGTCCCCTCCTGGTCCTTTCTCTCTGCTGTGTTTATCTAGCTTCCCCTTAAATTAACATATTCATCTCCACCACTTTCTATGGTCCACATCCTCTGTCTTCTCAACTCCTGCTAGTTGCAGCTTGCGGTGAAACGCCTTGAGGTGAAGATTCTCCTAAAGATGGAAGCGGCCTGACTGTGGCTCCCCTTTCAGACCCCAGTGAGAGGTTAGAACCTCCTGCCCGGCCTGCTGTCAGTTGCTGAAAGGGCTGAATGCAAACTGTCTGCCTAATGTTTCTTGACAGTGAAGGCCTCCTCTCGGTCCTGCTCTCATCCTTTCTCCATTATCTCTCTACGATGTAGACGAGTGAAGTTTTCGTGGTTCCTTAAATGTCATGACCTTGGGATATCCTACAGTCAATCTGAGATAAGTTTCCCATACTGTCACTGTTCATAGAATCACAGAACAGTGATAGTATGTGTTGCTTCTCTGTAGGAACTCTTTAGCTGCTCCCACTCCCCCTGCCTCCTCTCCACAACTGAAGTTTCCTGCGACTTTTGATTTTCTGAGGTCCACTGTGGTTTCTGGAACGGGAGGGGGGAGGTGGGAGGTGTGCTTAATGTGTCCACGTGGCAGTCAGCCTGTGTAGACCCTCTGAGTGACTGTGGGACCTCCATAGATGAGAGGGAATAATCCTGCGCATTCTCCCTCCTCAGACAGGAATCCGATTCCCTTGGGAATGCCCTGATTGGAACTGTCACCTTTAGGACGGGAATACGGAGCTTCACCACTCAGTTCATGAAAAAGCTTTTCTTCATGTTGTCTCCTGTCCTTTTGTCATTGACATTAACACTGTGCCCTCGGGTTCTCGATCCTCCCAACAACTGTAATTTAGGAAAAGGCAGTCTCTTTTTAAAATAGGATTCACAGTCAACTTGACACCAGCAGTTTATAGTGTTGTGCAGGATTTAAAGCCTGCTCCCATTGCAGCTCCCAGATCTGCTGCTGAAACTCCACTTTTGGAAGTGGCGTTGAATATAGCCTCTGATCTAACAGCAGACGGGAAGTCTACCCTCTGAAACATAGTCTGTTTTTAACCCCAAAGGAGCTAGGTCATTCAGTTACTGATCTTAGCCTCAAGCTTGCTGGTATCAGTGGGGGTCAGTTGGGGGGGGGGGTGTTATTGCTGCTGAGCTTCGAGAGTCCAGGCAGCATTGCCAGTCCCTGCCTTTCATTCAGATCAGGCAGGAGGACAGTGGGATCTCCCAAAGAAGCCAAGGCTGGTGATAATATCAGAATGGATAATATATAACAACAAAGAACTGCATTTATTTATCACATTTAATAAAGTTTAAAACCCTCAAGATGATTCATATGAAGGTAATACTTGACATCAGGCCAGTTATGACGACATGAGTGCTGCGTTGCCAAGAATTTCATCAAAGAGAAACAGACTGTCTGTCTTAAAGAAAAAGAGAGAGGTCCATGGACTGAGAGTTTTAGGGAGGAGTTGAACAACCTGGGGCTGAGGCAATTAAAGGCATGTTGACCAAAGAGGGAGGTGCACCGAGATCTCAGAGGGTGGTGGGGATTCAGACGGTGCAGGATTGAGATGGAGATTCTGAGGGGGATTTGAAACCAAGTATGACGATTTCAAAATCAAAGTGTATTTTGGGCTGAATGACAATGAGCTCCAGCAGAGGGTCAGTCAGTACATAGTGAGGTTAGCAACGTCAGCAACAGCACAATCACTAACTGTGACTCAGTGGGTGACACTCTACCCTCTGTCAGATGGTCACAGTCTGGATGACATTATCCAATGTAGTGCTGCACTGCCAGAGGGAGAGACAAGGGGCTGCACTGCCAGAGGGAGTGAGAAAGGGGGCTGCACTGCCAGAGGGAGAGAGAGAGAGAGACAGAGGGCTGCACTGCCAGAGGGAGTGAGACAGGGGGCTGCACTGCCAGAAGGAGTGAGACAGGGGGCTGCACTGCCAGAGGGAGTGAGACAGGGGGCTGCACGGCCAGAGGGAGTGAGACAGGGGGCTGCACTGCCAGAAAGGGGGCTGCACGGGCTGCAGGAGAGAGAGGAATGAGACGGGGGCTGCACTGCCAGAGGGAGTGAGACAGGGGGCTGCACTGCCAGAGGGAGTGAGACAGGGGGCTGCACTGCCAGAGGGAGTGAGACACGGGGCTGCACCGCCAGAGGGAGAGACCAGGGGCTGAACTGCCAGAGAGAGAGAGAGAAACAGAGGGCTGCACTGCCAGAGAGAGAGAGAGAGAGACAGAGGGCTGCACTGCCAGAGGGAGTGAGACAGGGCACTGCACTGCCAGAGGGAGTGAGACAGGGGGCTGCAATGCCAGAGGGAGAGATCAGGGGCTGCACTGCCAGAGAGAGAGAGAGAGAGACAGAGAGCGGCACACCCAGAGAGAGTGAGACAGGGCACTGCACTGCCAGAGGGAGTGAGACAGGGGGCTGCAATGCCAGAGGGAGAGATCAGGGGCTGCACTGCCAGAGAGAGAGAGAGAGAGAAACAGAGGGCTACACTGCCAGAGGAAGTGAGACAGGGTGCTGCACTGCCAGAAGGAGTGAGACAGGGGGCTGCACTGCCAGAGGGAGAGACAAGGGGCTGCACTGCCAGAGGGAGAGAGAGAGAGACAGAGGGCTGCACTGCCAGAGGGAGTGAGAGAGACAGATGGCTGCACTGCCAGAGGGAGTGAGACAGGGGGCTGCACTGCCAGAGGGAGAGACCAGGGGCTGCTCTGCCAGAGAGAGAGAGAGAGAAACAGAGGGCTGCACTGCCAGAGGAAGTGAGACAGGGTGCTGCACTGCCAGAGGGAGAGAGACAGGGGCTGTACTGCCAGAGGGAGAGAGACAAGGGGCTGCACTGCCAGAGGGGGAGAGACAGGGGGCTGCACTGCCAGAGGGAGAGAGAGAGAGAGACAGAGGGCTGCACTGCCACAGAGGGAGAGACAAGGGGCTGCACTGCCAGAGGGAGAGAGAGAGAGACAGAGGGCTTCACTGCCAGAGTGAGTGAGACAGGGCGCTGCACTGCCAGAGGGAGTGAGACAGAGGGCTGCACTGCCAGAGGGAGTGAGACAGGGGGCTGCACTGCCAGAGAGAGAGAGAGACAGAGGGCTGCACTGCCAGAGGGAGTGAGAGAGACAGATGGCTGCACTGCCAGAGGGAGAGAGAGACAGGGTGCTACACTGCCAGAGGGAGAGAGACAGGGGGCTGCACTGCCAGAGGAGGAGAGACAGGGGCTGCACTGCCAGAGGGAGAGAGACAGGGGGCTGCACTGCCAGAAGGAGAGAGACAGGGGGCTGCACTGCCAGAGGGAGAAAGAGAGAGAGAGAGACAGAGGGCTGCACTGCCAGAGGGAGAGAGACAAGGGGCTGCACTGCCAGAGGGAGAGAGAGAGAGAGAGACAGGGTGCTGCACTGCCAGAGGGAGAGAGACAGGGGCTGCACTGCCAGAGGGAGAGAGACAAGGGGCTGCACTGCCAGAGGGGGAGAGACAGGGGGCTGCACTGCCAGAGGGAGACACAAGGGGCTGCACTGCCAGAGGGAGAAAGAGAGAGAGACAGAGGGCTGCACTGCCAGAGGGAGTGAGACAGGGGGCTGCACTGCCAGAGGGAGTGAGACGGGGGCTGCACTGCCAGAGGGAGAGACAAGTGGCTGCACTGCCAGAGGGAAAGACAAGGGGCTGCACTGCCAGAGGGAGAGAGAGAGACAGAGGGCTTCACTGCCAGAGTGAGTGAGACAGGGCGCTGCACTGCCAGAGGGAGTGAGACAGGGGGCTGCACTGCCAGAGGGAGTGAGACAGGGGGCTGCACTGCCAGAGAGAGAGAGAGAGAGAGAGACAGAGGGCTGCACTGCCAGAGGGAGAGAGAGACAGGGTGCTACACTGCCAGAGGAGGAGAGACAGGGGGCTGCACTGCCAGAGGAGGAGAGACAGGGGCTGCACTGCCAGAAGGAGAGAGACAGGGGCTGCACTGCCAGAGGGGGAGAGACAGGGGGCTGCAATGCCATGTGGAATACAGCATTGTTGGGTTGCTCCTTTGTGCTCCCAGAGGTTGTGCTTTTGGCAGTTGGAGGTAACGTTGCACGTGAGAGTGTCTGAGGGAGCACTGTACAGTCAGAAATGCTGCTCTTGATGTGAGACTTGATTGAACAGTCTTGCTGCTGCTGTTTGGATGTCATATATCAATATCCATAGAAGAGCAAGAGGCCAATGTCCATCCCTGAGAAACCGCTGACCATGTTGTTTGTGGGAGCTGGTCAGGTACAAAGTGGCTGTGGTAGTTCCTACATTCCCACAGTGACCACGTGTCCAAAGCAATATCACTGGCTGTAAAATACTTTAGCACAAGTTAAAGTCATGAGTTTCCTCAATTTGAAGGGGGAGAATTCTGGATCAGGCAAGTTCTATTTTGTTTTTGCTGTTTTAAATGTTTCCTTCCTTTGCAGCACTTGCTGTGGTTGTGCCTCAGGACCCCATTCTGACCATTGGCTCATCTCTGACTGCTACATGCATTGTGAACCCTGATGCTAACGCGGACGCCCAGGATCTGTACTGGACACTGAACGGCGAGCAGCTTCCTGCAAACTTGTACAGTCTAGTGAATGACAGTGCACTGAAGGTGACCCTTCGTGGACTGAACGGCTCACGACAACAATCCGGTGATAACCTTTTGTGTCACCGTAGCGACAACAGAGTCCTGGCTGGTTCATGTCTCTATGTGGGCTGTAAGTTGCTCTTGCTCCTAATCACTGTTAGCACCAGGAGCCTGTCTGAGTGTGCATCCCATGTGATGAGCACACTTAGCTATGAGTGTGCAAATGTGAGTTCTTGCTGATCACTGTGCATCCACTGAGCATTTTCCTATTTGCTGGTGGGATGTGGGTATCACTGGTTGGGCCCAGCATTTATTGCCCATTCCTAGTCACCCCTTGAGAAGGTGGGGGTGAGCTGCCTTCTTGAACCGCTGCAGTCCACTTGCTGTGCGTTGACCCACAATGCAGTTAGGGAGGGAATTCCAAGATTTTGACGGAGCGACATTGAAGGAACGGCGATATATTTCCAAGTCAGGATGAAGACTGGCTTGGATGGAAACCTGGGGGCGGGGGCGGTGTTCCCATGTATTTGCTGCCCTTGTTTTTCTAAATGAAAGTGGTCATGGGTTTGGAAGGAGCTGTTTGAGGATCTTTGGTGAATTTCTGCAGTGCATCTTGTAAATAATACACATCACTGCTACTGAGCGTTGGTGGGAGAGGGAGTGGATGCTTGTGGATGTGTTGCCAATCAAGCAGTTGCTTTGTCCTGGATGGTGTCGAGCTTCTTGAGTGTTGTTGGAGCTGCACCCATCCAGGCAAGTGGGGCGTATTCCATCATACCAACTGTTACAACCTCTGTAACATTGCCATTCCCTGTCCTTACATAGAAACAGAAGATAGGAGAATGAGGAGGCCATTCAACCCTTACACCCTGCTCCACCATTCATGTTCATGGCTGATTGTCCAACTCAATAGCCTAATCCTGCTTTCTCCCCATAACCTTTGATCCCATTTGCCCCAAGTGCTATATCTAGCCACCTCTTGAATACATTCAATGTTTTGGCATCAACTACATCCTGTGGTGATGAATTTCACAGTACCTCAACAATTACCTCAAACATGTACTGCTCAAATGCTTCATCTAGACCTTTGTTATCATGGGATTTGATGATTTGAACCTGTCCAATCTCCCCCTTCCAACCTTCATTAAAATGAGCTCATCCAGAACTCTGCAGCCCTCTAACACTAGATTCTGAAAATTTTTCAACTGCCCAGCTGTGCTCACTGACCTGTATTGGCTCTCAGGCAAAGGTGAGGACTACAGATCCTGGAAATCAAAGTCAAGATTAGCACCACTCTAATCTAGACTCTGTATTGGCTCTCAGTCTGACAATGCCTCAGTTTTAAAATTCTTGTCCTTATTTTCAAATTTTTCTGTGGTGTCACCCCCACTCAATCTATAATCTTCTTCAGACCCAGCACCCTTGAAGATCTTTGCACATCTCCAGCCTCTTGCATGTCTCCCATGTTAATCATTCCACCTTCCTGG
>NC_057740.1:42539833-42556449 GCF_004010195.1 Chiloscyllium plagiosum
TGCCTGTGTGTGTGTGTGTGTGTATAGCAGTATCTGTGCGTGTGTATAGTGCAATGGTGGTCACCTGTAATGTGACATGAACCCAAGGTCCCGGTTGAGGCCCTCCCTATGAGTACCGAACTTAGCTATCAGCCTCTGCTCGGCCACTTTTCGCTGCTGCCTGTCCCGAAGTCCGCCTTGGAGGATGGTCACCCGAAGGTCTGAGGTCGAATGTCCTGGACCGCTGAAGTGTTCCCAACTGGGAGGGAACCCTCCTGTCTATTGATTGTTGTGATTTTTAACTTTGTACACCCTCGTCCAACACCGGCATCTCCAAATCATTGTTTAATTGTTTTGCCATTTCCTTGTTATTCATAATTAATTCTCTCACTTCAGGCTGTAAGGGGTCTACATTGGTCTTCACTCATTTTTTAAAAAACTCATAAAAGCAAACCCTTCAGTGTTTCTATGTTCCTTGCAGGTTTACTCTCATACTTCTATTTTTCTTCTTAATCATCCTAATGTCTCCTTTGAATTCTAAACTGTTCCCAGTTCTCAGGCTTGCTATCTTTTCTAGCAACTTTATACAACTCTTCATTGGAACAAACACTATCTTTATTTTGTTAACCGTGATTGGGCCACATTCCCAGCCTCTCCAGTTTACAAAGTTAACTGCCCCCTGAAGCAATCCTGGATGCAAGTCAGTTGTATTAAAGAAACCAATCCAAGCAGACTTTTAATGAACAGACATTAAAGAAATAAGAAAAACATGTTGTTGACGTCCTCTTACATTTTCTAAAATAAAAACAGGAAGTGCTGGAGAAACTCAGCAGCATCTTGGAGAGTTAACTTTTCACGTCCAATATGATTCTTCTGCCGATATATTTTCTATGTGTTGCTCACACCCCTGCCCTGGAGATTAATTTTGAATGTTGGAGCCTATAGAGTTATCCTGGAGACTTAACAACCATTCAGGATGTCAATAATAGGATTTTCAGTGTCTCGCTGTCTTTGTCTGTGGTTTTATTTATTGCTCTGTATATCTTGCTGTCTTTATTCACTTAGCTCTTTGTGAACCATATTTCTCTACTTCTATTTCAGATTCTCCAGGCCGGTAACTCCAGAGATTCTTCTTCAAAAGGACAGATCCCTTTTGGGGGAGGATTGGTCTTTGATCCAACATGAATGTGTGAAGCACCAGCAGCCATCCCAACCCTTCATTCTCATTGTTAGTCACAGAGCAGTTACAAACACTCCCATATGTGTATTCATTCATTAAAGAAAGATATACAAGCTGATTTAGTGACAGCAAGTGTTGAGACACTGAGAGTTCACTTCAGAAATCTATAATCAAATCCATCACTGGGGTTGGAGGCCATTCCTCTAACTAATGGTCAACATTTCATATTTAACAATCTTGTCTTTCAGTTGTGTTTTCAGAGCCTTTAGCACTCATGTCTATTTCTTGTTCCTAACATCCCCTTTGTGTAGTTTGGTGTTCATTTTTGTTTTATAAAATTTCTTGTGAAGTCTGTTCTTTAAGTAAAGTGTTGTTAAATAGTCCAAAATCTCAGCACGATAGAGTACTTAAAGTTCTGAGGAAAATCCGCCCAGTACGGGAACTATGTCTTTGCATGTGAATGCAAAAAGCGACTGAACCAAAATATTTGGGATTGATCATTTGTTTACTTTCTAATAAACCATTTTAATATTGTTAAATGTTAAGATTTTCCTTTGAAGCAAAATTCTAGACAGCAAAAGCAGAGACTCTTGGAAGCCCTAAGTGATTGTCAGATCCTACCTTCACAGATAGTTCAGTGGGTGAACTGCTGCAAGAGGTGCTCAACCACAAGTGGCACAGAAACTTAGGAGATGCCACCCCAGGGTGATGTGGGGTTTTAGGATCAATTTGTGCCCCTCCTCGTTTGGGGAGGGTTTGTATTGTAAAGGGCAGAATAAATTATTGCACTGACCATTAGGACATCCAAGGATGGGCAATGAATGCTGCCCAGTGATGCCCATATCCCATGAAGAACTAAAGGAAAAGATTTGACTAAAGCATTTGATAAGGTCAATAGGATCAGGACTGAGTCGTTTGGCTCCTCAAACCTGTACCAACAGTCAGTAAGATTATGGAATTTGGCTTCTTTATTCAATCATTCACAGGTCATTAACATTACTGCCTGTGCCAGTAATTCAGCTACTGCAGTTAGTGTAGTGTAGGAAGCAAGTCACAGGATATTGACCCAGCGATACTAAAGGAATAGTAATATAGTTCCAAATCAGAATGGAGAGTGACTGGAGGGGAACTTACAGGTCGTGGCACTTCATTTGGGTGGTAGAGTTCACAAGTTTAGAAGGTTCCAGCAAAGCCTCGCCAAGTTCCTGCAGTGCATCTTGTAGATAGTACACGCTGCTGCAACAAGCTATTAGCAAAGGGAGTGAACATTGTTAGAGGATGATGCACTAAACATGTGGACTGCTTTGCTTTAATTTGGTATGGTATAAAGCTTTGCGTGTTGTTGGAGCTGCACCCTCTTGACTTGTGCCTCCTAAATGGGGATAGGTTTTGTGAATCAGGTGGTGAGTCACTTGCTGCAGGATTCCAGTCTTTGACCTGATCTTGTAGCCAAAGCGTTTATACAGCTGGTCCAGTTTTCTTTCTATTCAATGGCAAGCCCCTCAATATTGATAGTGGTGGGGTTTGGCATTGGTAATGTTATTGAATGTCAAGGAGAGATGGTCATTGCCCTGACATTTCTGTAGCATTCACACTACTTTGTTGTTGACCTCATGAGCCTTGCCCTCTTGCATCAGTCAAAATCTGCCTAAGCATCTCCTTGAATATATTCACAGGACAAGCCTCTACTGTTGCTGGGGTAGAGAATTTAAATCACTTCCTATCCTCAGAGAAGGAATTTCCCTTTGCCTTTGTCTTAAATAGGAGACCCCATATTTTTAAGCTGCATCACTGGTTCCAGATTCCCTCACAAGGGTGATGATGCTCAGTGTCTACCCTGTCAAGTGTATGGTCAGTGTGGGTTTGGCTGGAGTGTGCAATCAGTGAGAGACTGGCCAGAGGGCGCAGTCTGCCAGGGACTGGCCGGAGGGTGCGGTCAGTATGGGTCAGGCTGGAATTTGTGTTCAGTGTAGGACTGCCCAGAGGGTGCGGTCAGTGTGGGACTGGCCAGAGGGTGGGGTCAGTGTGGGACAGGCCGGAGGGTGCAGTCAGACTGGGACTGGCTGGAGGGTGCAGTCTTCAACAGACTGACCAGTCCCCGTATCAGGTCAGGGTTTTAGATTAGATTAGAGCTGAAAATGTGTTGCTGGAATAGCGCAGCAGGTCAGGCAGCATCCAGGGAACAGGAGAATCGACGTTTTGGGCATAAGCCCTTCTTCAGGAATGATTAGATTAGATTAGATTAGATTACTTAGTGTGGAAACAGGCCCTTCAGCCCAACAAGTCCACACTGACCTGCCGAAGCGTAACCCACCCAGACCCATTCCCTTACATTTACCCCTTCACCTAACACTACGGGCAATTTAGCATGGCCAATTCACCTAACCTGCACATTTTTGGATTGTGGGAGGAAACCGGAGCGCCCGGAGGAAACCCACGCAGACATCGGGAGAATGTGCAAACTCCACACAGAGAGTCGCTTGAGGTGGGAATTGAACCCGGGTCTCTGGGCTGTGAAGCAGCCTAACCACTGTGCTACCGTGCCGCCCACCGTCGGAGTGTCCCACGGTTACACTGGCATTGATAAAGGCTAAGCTGGGTGCTGGGGAAAAAATGAAGCACTGCCGCTGTTAGGCGGTAGCACAGGAAATAAGTACACTAAAAAAAACCCAGGAGATTTAGAATATCCTCAAAAAAAAATAACCAAGAGATTTGGAGTGCCCTCAGTGTAGGGGGCTGACCCTGTGCTGGCCAGGGCAGTCAGTGTGTTCCTGTTGCTGCTGCTGGTTTCCTATGGAGGAGGACGAGAGTTTTCTTTTTCTCTCCCCCTTGTTTAAGGTAAACTTTTCGATTTTTGGTTTACTTTATTGTTCGTTATGTTTGTTTTTCTGGGTTTCTAAGGAAAACGAAAAGAGAAAAACAAATAAAGGCAAAGCTCGTCGCTGAGCTACGAATTCCACGTCACCTGGCTCACAGACTAAATAATGCCCCCACACTCTAAAAGACACTCACTTTTGGGAACACAACATTGCAATTTCTTCATTACCAAAGTGCCATCATGGTATTACACAAATGCTGTTTGATGGCATTACACTGTTAAAGATCTGTTAAGTCAGGCATTCCCAAAGTGAAGTTGCAACCTCAGAGGCAGCAATGGACACCATGTAGCTATGCCACTTCCTTCTCAAAGATCTTTCCCTCACCCCCTGTTTTCACAGGGCATCACCCCCCCAACTCACCTTCAGTTCTCAAAGGAGCACAATAACTTTCAAGCATCTAAATGGGGAAAACATTTGGAATGCAGTGTTTTAGGTTGTGGGTTCAAGTCTTACTGCAGAGATGAGCTGATAGTCCAGTCTGACACTTCCAGTGCAGTACTGCACAATTGAAGATGTCATCTTTCATAGGGAGCATGCAACAGAGGCCTGCCTCTTCAGGCGTATGTGACAAATTCCACAGCCACTGTTTTGTACAATAAATGGGGACTCCCCCAGTGATACTGAGCCCTCAAACTATACCATTAAAACAGATCAGAGTCAGTCTCACTGCAGTTTATGGGATCTTGCTGTGTTCAGTAGCTGCACTTCTTGTCTACTGAACAGTTAACCATTCTGAGATTATTTTAAAAATGCACGTTTATCCTTTTCCTTGCATAATATAGAAGCAACGGCTAATATGAATGTTGCAGTTTGAAATAGTTGACAAGAAGCACAGTCATTTATTTCTCTGAACAGTTTACACAGTGAGTCAACAGGACGTGCAAATGACATTCAGTAATTCCATCACTGCTTAGGGTCTGCGCTGAGTCCTTGCTGAATCTTGGGATGCATGGAATGAATCAGGTTCCTCTGGAGAAAGGGAAAATTGTTCCAAAGATCTTTGTTCCTTTCCTGCACCTAGGCAGCAAGGAATTATCGGGGCTGATTTGGTGACAGTGCATGTGATGAAGAGCAGAAGCTCCAGCTTCAGGAGATGCTGTTTGTGGGACCTTAATGATGCCGAGGTCTCTAACAGATCAACAACACTGGTGAGAACAAATCTATCCACTGGCTTCGATCTCCTCTGAATCGTATTTGAAGTCCTGAAGAATCTCATTAATTGCCTCAATGGTTTTCCTAATCCTGGAGAAAATGATAAATACATTGTAAAATCAGGAAGGATGGAGAGGCTTGCAAGAAATAAACCCACTGATTCCTCCCCTATGCAGCCTCTGTGCACTGCTCTCAGGTGCCTTGGCAAAGTAATCGTACACACAAGGCAGGGAGTGGCAGCGAACTATCTGACTCAGAGGTGTACCACAGTGAAGTTCAGTCTTATTCAAGCAGTGTGTCCAATCACATGCACAGTTCAACAAAGAGGGAAGCAAGAGTGTCGGGGCAATCACAGCCAATGTAACCTGCAACCGAAACTCTCACCAAATTCCTTCCACTAACCTCAGAAGAGAGCATTTACAACCGACAGCCCTTCACATGCTACAGGGAAGAATTTTATTTATTCATAGGACGTGTGCATTGCTGGCTGGCCAGCAGTTCTAGGTTGATCCACAATACCTTTAGGAAGGGAATTCCATGATTTTGATCCATCGACACTGAAGAATTTGGACACAGAACTAGCTCAAAGGTAGAAGACAGAAGGTGGTGGTGGAGGGTTGCTTTTCAGACTGAAGGCCTGTGACCAATGGTGTGCCACAAGGATCGGTGCTGGGTCCTCTGCGTTTCCTCATTTATATAAATGATTTGGATGTGAGCATAAGAGGTATAGTTAGTAAGTATGAAGATGGCACCAAAATTGGAGGTGTAGTGGACAGCGAAGGTGGTTACCTCAGAGTACAACAGGATCTTGATCAGATGGGCCAATGGGATGAGGAGTGGCAGATGGGTTTAATTTAAATAAATTTGAGGTACTGCATTTTGGAAAGGCAATTCAGAGCAGCTGTTATACATTTAATAGTAAGGTCCTAGGGAGTGTTGCTGGGCAAACACACCTTGGAGTGCAGGTTCTTAGATTCTTGTAAGTAGAGTCACAGGTAGATAGGATAGTGAAGGTGTTTGATATGCTTTTCTTAATTGGTCAGAGCATTGAATATAGGAGTTGGGAGGTAATGTTGCAGTCGTATAGGATATTATTTCGGCCACTTTTGGAATAGTGCATGCAAATCTGGTCTCCTTCCTATCGGAAGGATGTTGCAAAACTTGAAAGGGTTCAGAAAAGATTTACAAAGATGTTTTGAGGGTTGGAGGATTTGAGCTATGGGGAGAGGCTGAATAGGCTGGAGCTGTTTTCCCTGGAGCATTAGAAGCTGAGGGGTGACCTTACAGAGGTTTATAAAATCATGAGGGGCATGGATAGGATTAATTGACACAGTCTTTTTCCTGAGGTGGGAGAGTCCAGAACTACAGGGCATAGGTTTAGGGTGAGAGGGGAAAGATATAAAAGGAACCTAAGGGGCAACTTTTTCACGCAGAGGGTGGTATGTGTATGGAATGAGCTGCCAGAGGAAGTGGTGGAGGCTAGTACAATTGCAACATTTAAAAGGCATCTGGATGGGTTTATGAAAGGGTTAGAGGGATAAGGGCCAAGTGCTGGCAAATGGGACTAGATTAGGTTAGGATACCAGGTTGGCATGGATGAGTTGGACAGAAGGTCTGTTTCCATGCTGTACATCTCTATGACTCTAAATGGCAACATATTTACAGGTCAGGATGTTGAGTGGCTTTGAGAGGAACTTGCAGGTGATGGTGTTCCCATGTATCTGCGACCTTTGTCCTTCTAGATGGAAGTGGTGGTGGGTTTGGAAGATGCTATCTAAGGAGCCTTGGTAAATTTCTGCAATACATCTTGTAGACAGTACACACTGCTGCTACTGAGCATCGGTGGTGGAGGGAGTAGATACATGTGAATGTGGTATTAATCAAGTGGGCTGCTCTATCTGGGATGGTGTTGAGCTTGTTGAGTGCCATTGGAATTGCATCCATGCAGGCAATTGTGGAATATTGTATCACTCTCCTGACTTGTGCTTTGTAGATGATAAACAGGCTTTGGGAAGTGAGTTATTTGCTGCAGTATTTTCAGGATCTGACCTGCTCTTTTAGCCACTTTGATTCAATGGCGTCCAGTTGTGCTTCTGGTCAATGATAACCCCCAGGATGTTGATAGTGAGGGAATTCAGTGATGGCAACATCGTCGAATGTTAAGGTGGTGATTAGGTTGTCCTTATTGGAAATGATCATTGCTTGGCATTGGTGTCACACGAATGTTACTAGCCACTTGTCCCTCCAAGGCTGGACAGATGCATCTGTACTCAGCAAATTGGTACAGATGAGGTCAAGGAGGTTTTTCCCTCTAGCAGTGATGTCCTTTAGGACCCAACCAGCTCAGTCAGTAGTGCTGCTGCTGAGCCACTCTTGGTAGTGGATATTGAAAACCTCCTCCCAGGTTTCGCCCCACTCTTCACCCCACCCTATCAACATTTCCTTCTATCCTTAGATCTCATTTACTGATCTAGCTTAGACACATTAACAGCTTTCACTTTAAAATCCCTCATTCCATGTGGGACCAAGTTCCACAATCCCACCACACTCTGGGTAAAGTGGTTTCTCCTGAATTCCCTATCAGTGGATTTATTAGTGAGTCTCTTAAATCCACAGCCCCAAGTTCAAGTCTGCCTTACCAGGGGAACATCCAGTCAAGCCTCAGCCCCATCAGGTTGCTTCTCAGGTCATTCTTTTCCAGGTAAGAGTATCAGCTGTTTGGTCTAGCCAGCTGGGCATGAGTGCTTTGCAGAGCATTCTGAGCTGAATGTCAGGCAACAGGGCCTTCGTGGAAACAAGACGCCAGGCCTGCCATTGGTGATAGGATACTGCACTGTGGGAATGGACAGCATCTCCCCAAATGTGGGACTGATAACACGCACAGAACCGCAATGCTCATACCTCTGCTTCAGTTCTCGGGCCTCCTCCTGGTAGGTCTCGTTGCCTGGATGGTCCAACATATTCTGCTTGGCAAGCTGTAGCCTGGCTGTCTAGAGAATAAGAAAAGAAGGGACCCTTGTCAGAAACTTACAATTCTCCAAGGTAAAGGGCACTTTACTTTGTACATAACCCCATGTTGTACCTTACTTCTTAAAGTCATTCACAGTATGCAGGAGTCACTGGCTGGGCCAGCATTTAATGTCCATCCTACTAGTCCTGAAAAGTTGGTGATGACATGCCCTGTTGAACTACTGCAAGTCATTTGATGAAGGTGAACCCACAATGATATCTGTCTTATCTTCTGCACTCATGTGCTGGGCTAAATATTCAGGCCTACGTGAATTTTTTGAAAGAAGGTAGACAGGAAGGTGTGGTGGAACTGCTTTGATAGTGTACAATGGAATAAGTACAACTGCAAGAAATAATCTTGGATTGGAAGTAGAAGAATCCACATTTGTAGAGATAAAAAATAACAAGGGCAAGACAATACTGGTACAAGTAGTCAATAGGGCTATCAAACAGTTGCTATACTATAGCAAACATAGGGAATACTGGAGAAACTTAACAGAATGGGAGTATCTGTGGGGAAAGGAAAGAGAGTTAACATTCTGAGTCTAGTGTGACTCCTCTTCAGAACTATACTGTAGGATAAAGAATAAATTAAGTATGAATTATGAAGATGAGGGAGATAATGAGGGCATGAAAAAAAGTACATTAAAATAAGTGTGATTTTAATCTTCATGTAGATTGGGAAAATAAAATTGCAGAGGATCCAGAGGAAATATTCATAGTATACATTTGTGACAGCTTCCAAGAAGAACATGTGGATCCAACCAGGGATCAGGCTGGTTTGGTTCTGGTAGTATTTTCCCTCACTCTTCTAAACTCCAATGAGTACAGGACAAACTACTTAACCTTTCTTCATCTGACAGTGCCTCCATACCCAGGACCAATTTATGCAACTTATTTTGGGGGCAGTCCCGTTCTCTGGACTGCCCCCAATATCAGCATATCTTTCCTGAGATAAGGGTACCAAATCTGTTCAATGTTCGAGGTGTGGTCTAACTAGTGCCTTGTACAATTATTGTAAGACTTTTCCATTATTATGCTTTATTCCCTTTGAAATGAAATGCCAACATTTCAGAACTTCCCTAAACCTGCTAAACATTACAGTTCATCTGCGTTTTGCCTGTTCACTTAAACTTGACATATGATTGGCTTTAATCTCAATAAACACAGCCCTAACTACAGGAATCCCTTTCAAACAGATAGCGGCTCTGATACCTTCCCAGTGCGAGATCAGCTAAACCAGAGTTCTCTACAGTCTAATGTGTGGGTTCCCACTCTTTGTTCCAGTGGCTTTCCCTGATCCCCTTGAGGTCCCTTTTCCAACTCACCAATTCTAGCTTTTCCCGTTCCCGTTCCTGAACTCTCGCGATGTGCTCAGAGAGATCTGGGCGATCATACTCCTCATGAAACCGGTCCTTGAGCTGAATCACTTCCTTGGAGATCCGGTTAAATGCCTGGGTGATTTCGTGCACCAGCTGCCGGTATTTGATAAAGTCATAGTTGGGAGCAGAGCGGAGATACGCCTGATGTCCTCTGGAACCAGAGAGTTACGGGAGGAGAAAGTTTCTGATTATTATTCAACATGTTTGTATGTTTTAAACTTCTTTGACTCTGGCCCTGAGGCACACAGACCTAATGTCAGTCCTTTGCCTAAGTTCAGCCCAGTGGAGGGAAGGGCCAAGCGGCTCTCAGGCTGAGGCATTTCAGTTTGTCTCCTGCCATCTGAACCAGTATAAATCAGTAACAGTGTATGCTCCAGGCAGTTTCTATAATAGAGACAGGAATGAGAAAGGAAAATGAGAAGCAGAATGGAGAAAGTGAGTGCATCAAGAAGGCAGATGTAGAGTCAGGGAGGAGCTCTGATGCTTCAGGATGGTTCCGGGTGAAATGGAAACTGGAAGTGACTGCTGTTCTCTGTTTGAAACTCTCACTATAATCACTGTGGTACTACATCTGCCAAATGTGTCCTCTTTATAAATCAATCTGGTTAGTTATTAACAAATATCCGCACAGGCTGGGTGTGTGGGTGAGTATGTTCATGGGCCATTGATAATGAAAGCAGAGAATACTAGAAATCTTGGACTGAGAAAGTCCCAGAGGGATCCAAGATCCAATGAACAGATAACAAACCCATGGCATGCAGGCTCGAGGAGATTCAAGATCCAATTACAAGGAAATTAGAAACAAAAACAGGAGTTACTGGAGCTCAGCAGGTCTGGCAGCATCTGTATACAGGAGGCATGAATATTAGGATGGCTTATTAAAATAATATTCTATGGGGTGCCATTCAGACAAGACAGTCACACCATAGATAAACAGCTCCCTGTTTTTAAAGGTGCACAGGAAGAAACAGGAAAATTGTGGAACTATTTTCTTCCAGAATAAATAACCACCTCAGATTCTGTGTAAATTGGTCTCATACTCACAGATCAAAAAGCCGATAAGCTTC
This sequence comes from Chiloscyllium plagiosum, assembly GCF_004010195.1. Lineage (NCBI taxonomy): Eukaryota > Metazoa > Chordata > Chondrichthyes > Orectolobiformes > Hemiscylliidae > Chiloscyllium > Chiloscyllium plagiosum. The sequence continues at coordinate 42,550,482 of NC_057740.1, forward strand.
AACACGCTCCTCCTGTAATGCATAAAGGGTCCGCACCAGTGTATTCAGTCCATTTGCACTCTGCAACCAAAAACCAATGAATGTAAAATGTTAATTGGGGGCACAATAAAAGGTGTGGTACGGTGACTCAGTGGTTAGCACTGCTGCCTCACAGCACCAGGGTCCCAGGTTCAATTCCAGCCTCGGGCGACTGTCTGTGTGGAGTTTGCACATTCTCCCCCGTGTCTGCGTGGGTTTCCTCTGGGTGCTCCTACTTCCTCCCACAGTCTGAAGATGTGCAGTTTGGGTGAATTGGCCATGCTAAATTGCCTATAGAGTTAGGTGTATTAGTCAGAGGGAAATGGGTCTAGGTGGGTTACTCTGCAGAGGGTCGGTGTGAACTTGTTTGGCCAGAGGGCCTGTTTCCACACTGTAGGGAATCTAATCTAAAAGCATAATACTGTAGAAGAATTGCAAGTACTGAAGAAACACAGATCTGGCAGTATCTGTGTGGAGAAAAACAGAGTTAACGTTTTGAATGAAATATGACTTCTTCAGAATTGAAGGGAGAGAGAAATGCGAAGAATTTTGTGCTGTTAAAAATGGGAAGAGAGTGGGAAAGATGACCAAGGAAGGTCAGGGATAGGGTAGTGCGCCATGCTGCTGCTTGGCCTTGGCTGGGGTTCTACGGCCATCTTGACACTTCAAATAACCTGCTCATCAGAGCTGATAATATCAAGGATAACAAAGTCAATGAGATCAAAAACTACCAAAGCGACCAGTATGGGCTTGTGCCAGAACCTGCTCGTGCTTACAAGAAACAAGGCATCAACTTGGGTGGTAGTTGAAGTTCAGAACAATGGCAAGATCTCCAGGGGAGAACAGGCTGCCCTCAAGTCCAGCCATTACTGTCAAGAGCTTGGCTTGGATTCACAAAATTAATCTCAAGAAGCAAGGACTGCTGCCTCTGACCTTCAACAATCCTGTTGATTATGACAAAGTGCAAGCAGAAGTTCAAGTCTCCATCAGTGGGCTGAAGCTTCTCACTTGTACCCTTACGCACCAGGAGGGCAGCCAGAATACAATAATGTTCAACTACAGCTTCAACGAGGGCCAGGCTGAATGGTTCAAGCCAGCAGCGTACTCAACAGGATGAAGGTGCAGGAGTAAAACCCCCCGAGGATAGGGAACAGGGGGACTGTGCCTAAGGACTCAGTGGTACTTGTGCAGCTTTGCACCATGACATTCAGCTACTGTGCACAGTCCAGTCTGATACTCAGATATCACACTTGGACAATCAAAAGTCAGCTCATGTCAATGACATTTTTTTAAATATAATTTGTTCATTGTTTCCTATTGCGCTGTGAAGTGATTGGATCTAATTTCCGTGGTCTTAGATGTTATTTATTTTTAAATTTTCTGTATATTTGTTTTGCCCATTTACTCAGAGAAACCAAATCACACTTCTGTGGGAGGTGAAGGCTTACTGATATTATCATTAGACTATTAACCCAGAGAGAAAATGAGGACTGTAGATGCTCAAGATCAGAGTATAAAAAGTGTGGTGCGGGGGATCCAAGATGGTGGCGACTCAGCAAGTCTAAGTCTATAGTGCTCCTCCCAAGACTTGGGCAAAGTGGGCCACCCGCCTCTACCACACTCACCATATAATTTAAAATAGTTTTTACTTAATGTAATTAGTTGCTCAGTAGTAATTTAGACAGTCTAGTCTCCTGTAAAAATGATTAGGGGGAAAGGAGCCCGCAGTTCTCAGTAAGCAGGAGCCCCTCCCCCACCCTCCCCAGCTGCAGCAGAGGCATCTGCAGCCGCCTTGGGGGACTTACCTACGGTGGTGAGTCTTGTGGAAATAACCTCCAAACTCGACGCCTTCATCAAAGAGTCCCGGAGCTGAAGAGACTCAGTCTCGGCCGCGCTATAAAAGCACGGCCGAGACATCGAGGAAATCGAGCGCCTAGTCGGAGGGGCGGAGCTAAAGGCTGCGACCTCCGAGACCATAGCAGAATCGGCCGTGGATCTGGTCCAGACTCTTGAACAGCAAGTCCGGACCTTCGAGAATCACACTGACGACCTCGAGAATCCAGGTCGTCGGAAAAATATTCGTTTGCTGGGCCTTCCCGAACGGGAAGAGGAAGGCCAGCTTACAGCGTTTCTCGAGCAGTGGCTTCCACAGCTGTTAGATCTGGAGGCTGGATCAGGCCGGGTAAGGGTGAAATGGGCCTACCGGGTTGCAGTGCACGGGCCTGGCTCGAACCAGTGCCCCCACCCGGTCCTGTTCCAGCTGCAGAGCTACAAGGAGAGGCAGATGCTCTTGGAAGCTTCCAGAAATCTTGGGAAAGATCCCCAAAAGCCATGATTTATAAAGGATCCAAGATTATGTTATTTCAGGACTTTTCCCCAGCTTTGGTCCGAAAGAGGAAGGTGCTTGACAAAGTGAAGAAACATTTAAGGGACTTAAACATTCAGTACTCCTTGCGCTACCCAACTACGCTACGCTTCAGCCATGAAGGGTCTGTGTATAACTTTGGATCACTGGAGAAGGCCAAGGAACTTTTGGACTCTCTTAGATAAATTGTAAGAGTTAATTGATGTTGTTTTTCCCGCCCCACCCCACCCCACCCTGGTTTACCCCTTTTTTTTTCCCCTGTTCCAGCTGCAGAGCTACAAGGAGAGGCAGATGCTCTTGGAAGCTTCCAGAAATCTTGGGAAAGATCCCCAAGCCATGATTTATAAAGGATCCAAGATTATGTTATTTCAGGACTTTTCCCCAGCTTTGGTCCGAAAGAGGAAGGTGCTTGACAAAGTGAAGAAACATTTAAGGGACTTAAACATTCAGTACTCCTTGCGCTACCCAACTATGCTACGCTTCAGCCATGAAGGGTCTGTGTATAACTTTGGATCACTGGAGAAGGCCAAGGAACTTTTGGACTCTCTTAGATAAATTGTAAGAGTTAATTGATGTTGTTTTTCCCGCCCCACCCCACCCCACCCTGGTTTACCCCTTTTTTTTTCCTTTCATTACCTTATTGTTTAGTATTATCTCTGGGGGTTGGGGAGAGGGGTTTATTTATTTATTCTTCACTTAGCGATTTTCTCCCACCCCTTTTTTTATATATATAGGCTAGGGGAGCTAGTTAATGTAGGTGGGGGGGGAAGGTGGTTACCTTATCCTATTTTATCTCTGTCCTTAGGAGCGGGGTTGTTTTCCCCTGTTATTTTGTATTACTATATTTAATTTTATTTGCTGAGACTGTAATTTTAGAGTCATATGTTCATACATGGTATTAATATTACCAAAAATATCCAGGTGTTGGTGTGCTTGGGGGGGGGGTAGGCTACTCATTGTTAATTCTAGCTCAGTACTATATTTGAATTTCCTTTATCCTATCGTGAGGTGCCTGGGTCAAGGGTGAGGCACTGGTTGGGAGAGGTTATGATAGGCTTTTGGAAAGGAAGTGGTGCCACCTGGGAACATGGGGAAGATCTCCGTTTAATTTTTTTTATTTAGAAATAGTTTTTTTATTATATTGATCTGAGTGTATTAAAGAGCTTTTATTTTTGTGAATTTTATATGCTCTATGCTCAGGGTGTTTTGGATAGGGTTCCTTTACAGACTTTTTTTTTTTTTACAGATTACTTACACTGTGGAAACAGGCCCTTCGGCCCAACAAGTCCACACCGACCCGCCGAAGCGCAACCCACCCAGACTCATTCCCCTATATTTACCCCTTCACCTAACACTACGGGCAATTTAGCATGGCCAATTCACCTAACCTGCACATTTTTGGACTGTGGGAGGAAACCGGTGCACGCGGAGGAAACCCACGCAGACACAGGGAGAACGTGCAAACTCCACTCAGTCAGTCGCCTGAGGCAGGAAATGAACCCGGGTCTCTGGCGCTGTGAGGCCGCAGTGCTAACCACTGTGCCACCGTGTCGCCCATCTTCTCCCGGGGGGTCTCGGACTTGCCCGGTGATTATGGTTAATCAGTCGATTAAATGGTGGACCTGGAATGTCACGAGATGTAATTCACCAATCAAAAAGGAAGAAAATATTATCAAACCTCAAGAAAAAAAGGATCAATATAGCTCTCCTATAGGAGAGGCATTTATTGGATAAAGAACACCTGAAATTATGACAGGGAAGATATTATTTTCCATTCTCTCTTTCTGTGCAAGGAAAAACATTTTGGTAAACTGGGTGGCTGAGGGCCCTCATGGACTTTCGAGTTGGCACAGGATAATTATGGAATATACTCCCCCGGACTTCCTTACAAATATGGTGCACCGAAAAAAAAACGAATTATTGTATAAAATATGGCAGCCCTTCTTGAATTTCACAAATACAGATCTCTCGGCCATCCTAACAAGGTCCTTTATTTAATTGAGAGGATGAACCTGGCTGGTCTGGGGCCCCTTAGGAGAGGAATCCTGCACGGATATGGGTTTTGCTATGATCTGATGTTAACACATTCCGAGCATGTATATCACTACTCAACTTCTGTGTTACCCTTTTTTTTTCTCTTGAATAATGTAAGAGATTTAATCATACACTCTGGTTAGTTGTAGATTAGATGAGTAGTTAGTTGAGTTTTGTTTTTTTTTCTGTTTTTTTTCTGTTTGATAGATTTTGGTTATTATTTATTTAAGATTTAATTGTATATCAATGTTTATACTTGGGTTTTTTTTAAAGTTTTCTTTTGTAAACATGTAAAAACATGTTAAATTTTCAATAAAAATATCTATTAAAAAAAAGTGTGGTGCTCGAAAAGCACAGCAAGTCAGACAGCATCCAAGGAGCAGGACAGTCAACGTTTCAGGCATAAGCACTTCCTGATGAAAGGCTTATACTTGAAACATCAAACCTCCTGCTCCTCAAATGCTGCCCGGCCTGCTGTGCTTTTCCAGTGCCACACTTTTCGACTATTAATGCAGAAACCCAGGTCATGTTCTGGAGACCTGGGCTTGAATCCAGCTATGGCAGATGGTGGAATTTGAATAATCTTGAATTTAGAATCTAATATTTACCATCAAATTATTGTTGGTTGTTGGAAAAACTCATTTGGTTCACTGATATTCTTTTGGGGAAACAAACTGCTGTCTTTAGCTGGTCTGGCCTACATGTGACTCCAGACCCCAGTACCATGGTTGATTCTTAACTGCCCTCTAGGTAATAAATGTTGGTCCAGCCAGCAATGCCCACATCCCATGTGGTAACATTCAGTTCGGTAGTTATCAATAAAATGACTGACTTGATAAAATTAGAGAGCAGGAGGTAAAAATAACAAAGATGTTATGAAGAAAAAACCAAGTGATAACGATTGTAAAGAAATTAAACAACAAATGTGATGTGTTCAGAGAAAACTGAAACTCCTACAGACCACAAGGAGGATAAATCAGCCCATTCTGCCTGTGCTGGTTCTTTGAAAGAGCTAGTCAATTAGAGACCAGCACGGTGGCTCAGTAGTTCACACTGTTGCATGACAGCACCAGGGACCTGGGTTCAAGTTCTCCCTTGGATGACTGTGTGGAGTTTGTACATTCTCCCAAAGTGCTTCCTCCTACAGTCCAAAGATGTGTAAGTCAGGCCATGGGAGAAATATGAAAGTGGAGGGAGGCTTGATGTTAACAGGGTAAGGGGAAAGTTGAGAAAGGTTTGGGGGTACAGACTCTGTTTGAGGGGGTTGGTGGTGCATAGACATGGGGTACATAATCACACAGTGGGGCTGGTGTCACACATGGTGGGGTATTGAACAAGGGGATCGCTAATGGACGTGGAAGGAACAGACACCGCAGAGTGTAGGACAGGGTGAAGGTCTGAACACGGGCTGGGGGTCTGGATATGTGCAAAAATGGACACATTGGAATATAGATAACGGGGTGGGTGTGGACAGAAGGTAGGGTCTTGGCTGAGTGAATGGGATGGGAGTATAGGCGGAGGCGGGGATGTTATGGATGAGGGGGGTGATAG
>NC_057740.1:42557270-42561210 GCF_004010195.1 Chiloscyllium plagiosum
CAAGGGGTGGGGCAATTGGGTGATAGACGGTGGGGGTGGGGTCGGACATGGGGGAGGGCCCGTTGCGTACTGCAGTTGTCAAGAGCGCGCATGCTCATTCTGAACGATGAGGCTTCCTTTGGCCGAATAGCAAGACCCCGACCCCCCTCCCCCTCCCCCTCCCCCATCAAATTGGGGCAAGGGGTGGGGGCTGAAACCTCGGGCGACCCTGGTCCTCTCCTCGACCCTTAGCGGGTTTGAGCACGGGGACACAGCGATGGGGGTGGGAGGTGGCCTTACTTCGGGCCTCTATCTCTCCGAAGGCGCCGGCGCTGAGTACAGGCTTAGCCGCCGCGAAGGCTCGACTGAAGAAACAGGCCGCACTCACCATCCTCCATCCAGAGCGCGACCGGCTCAGGGACTTGCTCCTGTCAGCCGCCTGGTCCTCCTGCGACAGCAACATCTCAGGCCAGGCTGCGTTAGTGCAGGCCAGGTTTGACCTCCCACAACAGCATCATCTCAGGCCAGGCTGCGTTACTGCAGGCCAGGTTTGACCTCCCACAACAGCATCATCTCAGGACAGGCTGCGTTACTGCAGGCCAGGTTTGACCTCTCACAACAGCATCATCTCAGGCCAGGCTGCGTTACTGCAGGCCAGGTTTGACCTCCCACAACAGTATCATCTCAGGACAGGCTGCGTTACTGCAGGCCAGGTTTGACCTCCCACAACAGCATCATCTCAGGACAGGCTGCGTTACTGCAGGCGAGGCTGGTCCTCCCGTGACAGCATCATCTCAGGTAAAGCCGGTTATTGCAGCCGGATGAACATTAAAGATCATTGATGTTAAACTTAAATTTCTGATTTTCTCACCACAATTTCTGCCAGCATTTCGGTTTTCCCACCGCGCTATTTTGTTTTTGTTCAATGTCTGAGAGAATAGTGGCAGCAGAATCAATTGTGGCTTATGAGAAGTGCATGGATAGTGGGCAGATCAGTGGCCGATGAAGTTTAATGCAGAGAAATATGAAATGGTAGGAAAAACATGGAGAGTGAATATAAAATAAAACATACTATCATGAACCAATGGGTAGCACACTGAAAATCAAATCGTCACAAAAGTTAAATAGTTTAAGTTCATAAAATTCTCTAACTAATTAGACTTTCAGATCCAGACTGATAGAAAATACCGACCAGGTTTCTGTCCTTAGAAAGAATGACTATTGTTGCAAGTAATTAGATTCAAAGTAGAGGTAAACAACTATAAACTGTTAGCATTTGACATAACTAATTAAAACTCTAATCCCTGATAACCTCTCCCTTACACGCACGCACACAGATACACAGACAAGGGGGAAAAACACATGGACAAAGGACAATAACTGGAAAAACAGTTCAGAAGTCTGCCACAAATTCTGTTGAGTTGATCAACAATTTTTTTTTCGGGCTGGAGGAAGGTTTGTAGTGGAGTCCCTCAGGGGTCAGTATTGAGAGCCTTGCTTTTCCTGATATTTATGAATGATCTGGATCTTGGTATACAGGGACAATTTCCAAAGATTGCAAATGACATTAAACTTGGGAGAATTAGAAACTGGGAAGTGGACAGTGTGAAAGTCCAAAAGGATATTGACAGGTTGGTGGAGAGTGGATAGGTGGAAGATAGGGTTCGACACAGAGAATGTGAGACGATGCACTTTGATAGGAAGAACATTTAAAGACAATAGAAATTAGAGATACATTTCTAAAGGGAGTGTGGGAGCAGTAGGATTGGATTGTATAAGTGCACAGGTCATTGAAGGTGGCAGAACAGGGAAAGAGGAGAAAGTGAGGACTGCAGATTCTGGAGATCAGAGTTGAGAGTGTGGTGCTGAAAAGACACAGCAGGTCAGGCAGCATCCGAGGAGCAGGAGAATCGACGTTTCAGACATAAGCATTCATTCCTGATGAAGGGATTATGCCCAAAACGTCAATTCTCCTACTCCTTGAATGCTGCCAGAACAGAGAAAGAGAACATTTAGAGAGCTGCACAGAATGGAAACAGACCTTTGCTGACCAAATATTTCCATTTGCCAGCATTTGGCCCATATCCCTCTAAACCCTTCCTATTCATATACCCATCCAGGTGCCCTTTAAATATTGTAATTGTACCAGCTTCCACTATTTCCTCTGGCAGCCAATTCCATACACATACCACCCTCTGTGTGAAAAGTTGCCCCTCAGGTCCCTTTTAAATCTTTCCCCTCTCACCTTAAACCTGTGCCTTCTAGTTTTGGGCTCCCCTACCCTGGGGAAAATACCTTGGCTAATCACTCTGTCCATGCCCCTCATGATTTGATAAACCTCTCTAAGGTCACCCCTCAGCCCCTGACACTTCAGGGAAAATAGACCCATCCTATTCAGCCTCTCCTCCAAACTTTAAACCTGGCAACATCCTTGTAAATCTTTTCTGAATCCTTTCAAGTTTCACAACATGCTTTCTCTAGCAGGGAGATCAGAATTGAATGTAGAATTCCAAAAGTAGCCCAAATAATGTCCTGTACGGTTTCAACATGACCTCCTAACTCCTGTACTCAATGCACTGACCTATAAAGGAAAGCATACCAAACACCTTCTTAACTATCCTATCTATTTGTGATTCCACTTTCAAGGAGCTATGAACCTGCACTCCAAGGTCTCTTTGTTCAGCAAAACTCTCCAGGAACTTACTATTAAGTGCTAATAAAGCATACAATGGTTCTCAATTTTATGAACGGGCACAGAGTACAAGAACAGGGAGGTGATGATGAACTTGTACATGTCACTTGTTAAATCTCACCTGGAGGATTGTGTCCAGTTATGGGTGCCACATTAAAAAGATATAAATGCATTAGATGGAGTGAAGAAATAATTTACAAGAATGGTTCCGGGGATGAAAAACTTCAGTAGTAAGGATAGATTGAAGAAGTTGAACTGTTCTTTTTGGAGAGGAGATTTGATGGAGGTTTTCAAAATTATGAGTGGGCTGGAAAGAGTAGGTAGGGAGATGCTGATCCTGCTGAAAAAGAAAGAAAAAGGAATGAGAGTGCATAGAATGAAAGTGATGAGCAAATGAAGCAAGGATGATGTAAAAACAACTTTTTCTTACAATGAGTACTTAGGGCCTGGAAAACACTGACTGGAAACGTGACAGAGGCAGCTTGAATTGAGGCATTCAAGAGGGCACTGAATAGAAATGGTGTGTCAGGATAAGGCGATAGACACTAGGTAATCAAACAGGCTCACACACAATGGACAGAATGGCCTCCTTCTGTGCTGGAATATTTCTGTAGTTCGGTCTTTCTTGTTGATCCAGAAGTTTCTTACTGGCCTCCCTCTTCTGAATGCTTCCTCTGGTTTGCAAAAGGCACAGGGTGCTTGATTCAATTGTATAATATTTCTAATGTGCTAATTGCGAGTCACAGCTTCCAGCAATTACTGAAGGAACGAGGAACTGTTTCTCTTCAGGATTAAAGTGAGTTTTGACTGCAGAGAACAGAGAGAGACTGCCCTTGGGCTGGTGGAAATCAAATCCCTTTTCAGTATCCCAGTCCCAGCTCCAAGCTGTTCAGTTACCTGCCAATCGATTACATGGCTGTTGGCAGGCAAAAGGCCTTGTCATTGACAACTGGTCACTCGCTCATACACCAATCATTTAGTACCATCCATAGCTGCATCTGAATGCAGAACCTCTCTGCTCCTGCTTGTCTGCAAACACTTCAATTCCTGCTTGTTCAAACAGCTCACAATGCTCACCATGAATGCGAGCCTCTCAAACTATAGAGCAATATTTTCAAAACACTGTTTAAAAACAATTCTTCCTCATATCAGTCCACAACTTTAAAAAAAACGCAGAAACAGAAAGATGCAGTACTCTTCTATAGGATTCACTGGACATTGTCTGGGATGAAACATTTCAACGAAGGAGAGGGGCTGGATAAATTCGGG
>NC_057740.1:42561710-42563432 GCF_004010195.1 Chiloscyllium plagiosum
CTGAAGACATTTCTCCGTATCTCCGTTCTAAAAGGTCATTCCTTTACCTAAGTCTATGCCCTCGGGTCCTCATCTCTCCTGCCAATGGAAACATCTTTCCAATGCCCACTCTGTCCAGGCTGTTCAGTATTCTGAAAGTTTCCAACAGATCCCCCCTCATCATTCTAAACTCCATCAATTTTAGTCCCAGAGTCCTCAAGTGTTCCTCATTTGTTAAGCCTGTCATTCCTGGGATCATTCTGATGAACCTCCTCTGGACCCGCTCCAGAGCCAGTGCATCCTTCCTGAGGTACAGGACCCAAAATTGCTCACAATACACGAAATATGATCTGACCAGAGCTTTACCGAGCCACAGAAGTACATCCCCGTTTTTATATTTGAGCCCTCTCGAGGTGAATGACATTGTATTTGCCTTCTTAACTACGGACTCAACCTGTAAGTTCACAATAACAGAAACCTGGACTAGGACTCCTGAGTCCCTTTGAACTTGCAAATTCTGAATTTTCTCCCCATTGAGAAAATAGTCCATGTCTGAATTCTTCCTACCAAAGTGCATGACCTCGCACTTTCCCACGTTGTACTCCATCTGCCACTTCTTTGCCCACTCTCCTAACCTGTCCAAATCCTTCTGCAGCCTCCACGCCTCCTCAATGCTATCTATCTTTGTATTGTCTGCAAGCTTCACCAGAATGCCCTCAGTTCCTCCATCCAGAACATTAATGTTCAAAGTGAAATATTGTGGTCCCAACATTGACCCTTGTGGAACATCACTAGTCACCAGCTTCAATCCTGAGAAGGCCCCTTTTATCCCCACTCTCTGCCTTCTGCCAAACAGCCAAGCGTCTCTCAATGCTAGTACCTTGCCTCTGACACCATGGGCTCTTATCTTACTCAGTAGCCTCCTGTGCGGCACCTTACCAAAGGCCTTCTTGAAGACCAGGTAGATAATATCCATTGACTCTCCTTGGTCTAACATGCTTGTTACCTCCTCAACGAATTCTAACAGATTTGTCAAACGTGATCTTCCCCTAATGAAACCATGTTGACTTTGCCCTATTTTGTCATGCGCTTCCAAGTATTCAGAAAGCTCATCCTTCACAATGGACCCTAAAATCTTACCAACTACTAGATCAGGCTAATTGGCCGATAATATCCTCTCTTTTACCCTGCTTGCTTCTTAAACGGGGTGGGGGGGGTGTTACATTAGTGAATTTTCCAGTTCTCTGCGACCCTCCCTAACTCAGGTAATAACTGATAGATCACTGCAAAAGCCTCCACTATCTCTTCAGCTATCTCCTTCAAGGTGGAGCCCATCTGGTCCAGGGGATTTATCTACCTTCAGTCTTTTCAGTTTTTCTAGCACCTTCTCCTTGGTGATTTCCACTTAACTCATCTCTGCTCCCCCCACCCGATGTTCTTGTATTTTTGGGATATTACTTGTGTTTTCCATCAGAAAGACTGGCACAAAGTATTTATTCAGTTCCTCAGCTATTTCTTTGTTCCTCATTGCTATTTCTCCTGCATCAATTTCCAGCAGCTCAATGTCCACTTTTGCCTCTTCTTCACCATTTTTTTATCTAAAGAAGCTCTTACAGTGTTCCGTTATATTACTGGTTAGCTTACCCTCATTTTTAATCTTCTCCCTCCCTATTTCTTTTTTTTTGTTGCCCTCTGTTGGTCTTTGTAAGCTCCCCAATCCTCTGGTTTCCCACTACCATTCCC
>NC_057740.1:42563576-42571811 GCF_004010195.1 Chiloscyllium plagiosum
ATTCTATCTTCTCCCTCTCACATTGCAGAGTAAATTCAATCAGATTACGGTCACTGCCTCCTCAGGGATCCTTCACCTTAAGCTCCCTTATCAAGTCTGCCTCATTGTACAACACTAAATCTCGTATTGCCTGTTCCCTTGCTCCACTACAAGCTGCTCCAAACGCCATCTCAGAGACATTCCACAAATTCCTTTTCTTGCAATCCCCTCCCAACCTAATTTTCCCAGTTTCCCCCTGCATATTGAATTCCCCCATGATCACTGTAAACTTGCCTGTATTGCACACTTTCTCTAACTCCTGGTGTATCTAGGTCCCCAGCTTCTGACTGCAGTTTGTAGGCCTGTGGATAATTCCCATTACGGTTTTCAGACCTTTGCAATTCCACATCTCTACCCACACAGATTCTACAACATTTGACCCGACTTTGTTTATAGCTAATGGTTTAATTTCATTTGTTTATGAACAAGGCAGCTCCAGCCCCTCTGCCCAGCTGCCTGTCTTTTCGTTAGGAGATATATCCTTCAATATTTAGCACCCAGTCCTGATCCCCTTGCAGCCACGTCTCCGTGATGCCCACCACGTAATACCTGCCAATTTCGGTCTGCACCAAAAACTCATTTACCCTATTCCTAATACTGCGTGTATTCAGATATAGCACATTCAATCCTGTATTAACCATCCCTCTTCCCATTGTCATTCGTTTATCCAACGTGTTTGCAGTTTGATTCCTAACCCTGTCCAAACACTCTGTCCTAGTTTGTATGGCTGGAGACTTCAATAACCTCTCCTGAGTTCTCCTTTCTATCTATTTTTCCATGTTTTTCAATGCAGCTGAATCCACACCATCCCCGACCCCCCCCCGACCCCACTTCCTGGTTAAATTTCCTGTTAACCAGCCGATTGACCCTTTTTGCTGGAACCCTGCTCCCAGCTGGGATTAGCTGGAGACCGTCCCATCAGTACCAATCCTGCATGTTCCAATACTGATGCCAGTGCACCATGGAAAGGAACCCCTCTTTCCCCAACCCGACCCCCCCCCGACCCCACTTCCTGGTTAAATTTCCTGTTAACCAGCCGATTGACCCTTTTTGCTGGAACCCTGCTCCCAGCTGGGATTAGCTGGAGACCGTCCCATCAGTACCAATCCTGCATGTTCCAATACTGATGCCAGTGCACCATGGAAAGGAACCCCTCTTTCCCCAACCACACTTTTAGCCACTTGTTGCCTTCCCTTAGTCCCGGGTCCCTGTGCCAATTTGCAGGTGGCTTGGCCAGTAATCCGAAGATGGTAACCCTATTCTTTAATTTGGTTCCTAACTCCTGATAATCCCTGAACAGCTCCTCTTTCCTGGTCTTGTCGATGTAGTTTGTCCTGACATGGACCACAACAACTGGATGCTGCCCCCACCATCTCCCGTCTCCTTTCAGGCCGGTCAGAGATGCCCCGCCCACGGGCACCAAGCAGGCAACATGGGACTCTCGCTCCTGCTGACAAAGGATACTGTCGATCCCCCTAATTGGAGAATGCCCCACAACTACCACTTGTCTTTTCGCTCCCCCTCCTTGAATGGCCTCCTGTACCACAGTGCGGTGGTCAGCTGGCTTCATCCTCCCTGCAGCCCTGTTCCTCACCCACGCAGGGAGCAAGGACCTCCTACCTGTCCAACAAGCTGAAGGGCTGAGGCTCCTCTCCCTGGATCCCTCTACCTGCCTCACTTGCAGTCGCACCCTGCGCTCCCTGGACACTGACCGATCCTGGTGATGTTTAATCTACCAGGTTTGACCACCTCCTGAAACCGAGCGTCCAGGTAATTCTCTCCCCCATCCCGGATGTGCCTCTGGGTTTGAAGGTCACATTCCAGCTCAGCAATTCTGAGCCGGAGTTCTTCCAGTAACCAACACTTGCTGCAGATGTGGTCACCCGTTGTCTCCCCGAGCTTATCATGCCCTCAAAGAATTTGAGTAAATGAGTTAATCATGACCTGCCTTTCACGAACCCATACTGCAGCTGCCCAATGGGACAATTTTTATCCAGATGTCTCGCTATTTCTTTCTTGATGTTAGATTAAAGCATTTTCCTTGGATATTTAGCTCCCAGTCCTGATCCCCCTTGCAGCCATGTCTCTGTGATCCCCACCACGTCATACCTGCCAATTTTGATCTGCACCACAAGCTCATTTATCTTCTTCCTTATACTGCACACATTCAGATATAACACCTTCAGTCCTGTATTAACCATCCCTCTTCTCATTGTCATTCATTTATCCAGTGTCTCCCGCTGTTTTAATGTTCTCAAAGAATTCGAGTAAATGAGTTAAACATGACCTGCCTTTCATGAACCCATACTGCGGCTGCCCAATCAGACAATTTCTATCCAGATGTCTTGATATTTCTTCCTTGATGATAGATTAAAGCATTTTCCCCACTACAGAAGATAAGTTAGGATGCTTTCCGTGGTGAACCTATAAAAAGTGTTGGGAGGTGATGTATATGTGCTGAGTTTCCTTAACCTCCTGAGGAAGTCGAGTTGTTGTTGTGCTTTCTTGAGCATTGCGGTACCATGGGTGGACCAGGCCAGATGGTCGGCGATCATCACTCCCAGGAACATGACGCTGTTGACCATCTCCCCCTCAGCCCAACTGATCCAGACAGGGGCATGCTTTCCACTCTGCTTCCTGAACTCAATGACCAGCCTCTTTGTTTTGCTGAGAACTGATGGAGAGATTGGTGTCTGTACACCAGGCCGGGAAGGACTCAATCTCTTTCCTGTCTTGTATGTTGTCATTGTTTCAGATCCGGCCTACACTGGTGGTGTTATCAGCAAACTTGTAAATGGCAGTGGATTGGAATTTGGCCACACAGTGAGGGTATAAGGAGGATGGTAAGGGGCCTGTGTGCACAGCCTTGTGGGCCACTGGGATTGAGGATTACGGTGGAGGAGGAGGTGTTGTTGCTTATTCTTACTGATTGCGGTCTATGTGTCAGGAAGTTGGGGATCCAGTTACAGGGATGGGTGCATGTGGGGGGGCTGTGTGGGAGGGACTGGATTTCTGGGTTGGGTCCGAGACCTCGGTCTCAGAGTTGAGAGATGAACTTGTTTGGAATTATGGTGTTGAAGGCGAACCTGCAGTTGGAGCTTTACGTGGGTATCCTTGTTATCCAGATGTTCCAGGGCTGAGTGTAGGATCATTAGCTGCAAATGTAGAGTGTTGCGACAGTGTAAACATCAGGACTTCAATCAGTTTTCACAGATTAAAAGAAGCAGCAATAACTCTGTCAGGAATTAACTGTGAAGGGATGAGGACAAGCTGTTATACAGGAATTGAAAACAATTCTCCATATCTGGGAAAAGCAGGAGTTGAAGTTACATGAACAAATCTGTTTCACACCTGCTTGATAACTGGTTGCCACGTGCCACAAGGAGTAATGATTCCCGGCAGAGGAATTTAAGGAGTTGCTCACAGGGAAGCTGTGTCTTCAAACAGACGAGTCAATGCCAAATGTAACAGGGAGTAAGGAAGCTCCTGTTCGGGGACAAGCTGCAGACGTACTGGTTGCGGAGGTATTGTGGATGAAAGGATCGAAAGGATCATCAATAATGTCACATCACAGACTTGAAGGGCAGGTAATTGGATAACAATTCAACTCCAGGATCCCTCCAGGGTAGAACTCTGGAAAACTGCACAAGGATCAGTCCTGCACATCCAGAGACAGACACTGTAGTTAGAATCATAGCTAAACTCCACCGTAATAGGGAAGTTGGGTTTTGAGGTTTAATGTGCTGACTTCAGCAGTCTTATTTTGGTTGCTACACACGATAAGATTTGTGTAGCTGTTTCAGTATTTGATTGTTTGTGAGATTTCTTCATACATAGCCTAATTGAAGGTGGCTTGTGATAATTTACACACAAAAGTACACAGGACTATAAAGAGAAGAGAACAAAGTGAATTGTTCATTCTCAGAGCCAGCACAGATACAACATCTGAATTGCCTCTGTGTGTGCTGTACCAATTCAGTAATTCTGTCAGAAACACCCACAGTAAGGACAGACAGTGTGAACCCTTGCTGTATTGCTGTGAAGTTTTCATAATCACAGCTTATTCCCACACTATCCCTGAACTGAAAGCTGGTGTTGCATTGTGTAAAGACACTCAGCGCTCTTCAGCAAGGATCAAGCATACATAAAGCCTGGGATCTCAGATCGGAATCTTAATCCTGAGAAATTATATATATATATATATATATATTTAGTGTTCCAAACATTGTCAAGGAAACATCATCGAATTACTTTGATCAATTTTGTGAAGGAATACATTATTCCATTCTTCATTTCTTCTCTGAATTTCCTCTGGGTAACTGCATAAATAAAGGTGTTTGTGCAGCAACACAGGAGCTGGAGCATGAAGCCAATCTCACTTACAAATGTTGGCAGAGAAACTGGATATCGCAAGTAATCAAATCATTTCAGTATGGAATAAGCAATGAATACCACATGATGAAATTGCCAGATATAAAAAAATGACATTATCATGGATTGCTTCTGACTCCCCAACTCTGGGTCACTGGCACTGTGCCCAGTTGTCTGAACCCAGAGTTTCCTGCGAGCTCTGTTGGCTTCTGACTGTCAATGTATTTAACAGTAGAATCAAAATTAATGGAATGAAAGGCATTATTATGTAATGCATTAATTCAACAACAGTCCAGACAATTGACACACTTACATTTGGATGTACTGTACAAAATCATGGACTATTAGAAAGCCAATATAGATTATAATAGATGAAATACCAGAAAATGTTTTTCAAATAACTCAGTAAAGTCACTGTTCCTAAAGCCACACCCACTGTTTTCTTGGTGCAATGTTCACTTCTCAGCTTTTGGCAACATATGGCCACAAACCGATCAAAGGTGAACGTGACCATAACCGTGAAGCAGACAGAGCAGTCAGTGACAGCATAAAGCAGAACGGCATGGATGTTGCATAACGCGACTGAAAACAGAAAAAGAAACTTCTCCTGATATGTAATAGGAATTTGTCATAGTAACAGATCGAAGATAATGACCAGTAGACCTGCCATTGCCATAGTAATGAGTGACACATTTGGAAAGGCCACACTTCCCCCGAAACAGGATCATAATTTTATTCACATTGACTAGAAAGAAGAGAATAAATAAGATCATTTGTTGACTAGATAAATGCGGAAATGATTGTTCACTCTATTGCCAGTACAACAATGAAATTAATTCTTCAATTGGAAACCAATGTTTTTGCAACAAACTGCAGGGTAGCAGCAACTTTGCAGTTTAATATTCCATCCAGACAGTTTTTCAAAATGTTTACATGTGAGAAATCAGAAATACTATCTAATCAGAGTGCCTGATAACTATGTGGCCACAAAGCTGTAAGAAAGAAAGAAAGAAAAAGAAAGGAAGAAAGAAAGAAAGCGAGAAAGAAAGCGAGAAAGAAAGAAAGAAAGAAAGAAAGAAAGAAAGAAAGAAAGAAAGAAAGAAAGAAAGAAAGAAAGAAAGAAAGAAAGAAAGAAAGAAAGAAAGAAAGAAAGAAAGAAAGAAAGAAAGAAAGAAAGAAAGAAAGAAAGAAAGAAAGAAAGAAAGAAAGAAAGAAAGAAAGAAAGAAAGAAAGAAAGAAAGAAAGAAAGAAAGAAAGAAAGAAAGAAAGAAAGAAAGAAAGAAAGAAAGAAAGAAAGAAAGAAAGAAAGAAAGAAAGAAAGAAAGAAAGAAAGAAAGAAAGAAAGAAAGAAAGAAAGAAAGAAAGAAAGAAAGAAAGAAAGAAAGAAAGAAAGAAAGAAAGAAAGAAAGAAAGAAAGAAAGAAAGAAAGAAAGAAAGAAAGAAAGAAAGAAAGAAAGAAAGAAAGAAAGAAAGAAAGAGGGGGGGGCAAACAGTTAAGAGGATCCCAGGGACTGGGTGGGGCAGAGGGGGAATCCTTTGTCTTTACTAACATCATTCCCAAACTGCCCTTCCAACAGGACGCATAATCCGCCTCCTCTTGACTAAAAGGTTGTTTTCCATTCACATACAACCCTAAATACTGACAGACCCAATCCTCGTCCGAACCATACTTTGGCCAGAAGACAGCCGGACGAAGGATTGGTTCTTTGGTCCATACTAAACAACAATATTTAATCATTTTCTTTTTATCTTTTGCCCTTGTACAAGTATTACTTGTCCAATCCCGCAACATCCTCCCCAACGGACTTTCAGGAGGAATGTTACCAGGGACTTTTTCATCCCTTACTCCGTGACAGCTACTCTGCCTACCCCCCATTTTCCCGGGGCCCTCGCTAGTCCCCCAGCGAGTAAATTCCTCTTTTCCCGGCCACCAAGGCAATACTTAAAAGTCAATTTTCTTACCTTGGTCTGTGCACAGAGTTGCCTGGCTCCTTTTGTCACCGTATCTTCTATCAAGCTCCTATCACTGTCTGATTCAGATGTCTCTCTTATAGGATTCACATCAGTCACCCAAAGGAGCAGACCAAACCGGGACACGAGACCATTCCTCAATGGGGAACGGGACGCATCTTCCCAGTGTCCAAGGCCAGCCACTCCCCCCGGTGATGGAAGAAAATCCCGGACGAGCCCCCAATTGTGAGAAACAAAAGCTCACTCACTTTAATAATTTCAGTCCGAGACGAATATCTGAATAACAGCTTCTTCTTTATTTATACACCTATAGGTGGGTGCTTTGTCTAATTACCAGGTAAGGTAATTACAGAATGCACAGTATATCCAAAAAACCCTTGCAATTTATACCATATGTTTTCCTTATTCCATTGTCTGTTCCCTGCTTCGCTTACGTCACTCATTTCCTTAAGACTTATCCCACAACTTCTGTTTATCCTGTCTTGTCCGTGACAAACTCTTATCTCTGACTCCCATAAGGGTGTTTGATGTCAGTCTATTATAGATTATTGATTAGGCATATCTTTTCTTCTATCAGCATCCATTTACATCCAGAGGCCACTTTGACCTCTTTGATTAGGGTTAGTTCCTGTGCCTTGAGTAGGGGAAACAGATGCTTTCCTGTTTGCCCATATATCCACCATTGTTCTGTATTCACGTCTCATGCTAACATATCCTTTCTTTTTGCTGAATATGTATTTTCTCATTCCTATTCTGTATCAGAATTTATACTTGCAGAAATAACATTAATTCATTTATATCCCACAAGTAAGGAGACCAAAACTGCACATAGTACTTCAGGTGTGGCCTCCCCACCACCCTGTACAGCTGAAGCATAACCTCCCAGTTTTTAAACTCCATCCCTCTAGCAATGAAGGACAATATTCCATTCGCCTTCCTCATTACCTGCTGCACCTGCAATCCAACGTTTTGTGATTCATGCACAAGTATACCCAGGTCATTATGCACAGCAGCATGCTGCAATTATTCACCATTTAAATAATATCCATTTTCCTGATCGTCCTACCAAAATGGATCGCCTCACACTTCCCCACATTGTACTCCATCTGCCAGACACTTGCTTACTCACTGAACTTATCTACATCCCTCTGCAGACATTCAGTGTCCTCTGTTCACTTTGTCCCACTCATCTTAGAGTCACCTGTGAACTTTAACACACTACAGTTGGTCCCCAACTCTAAACCATCGATGTAAATTGGAAACAATTCCAGTCCCAGCACTGATCCCTGAGGCACACCACTAGCCACTGTTTGCCAAACAGAAAAACACCCACTTATCCCCACTCCTTGCTTCCTCAGAGTTAACCAATCTTCTATCCATGCTAATACATGAACCAGATCAGTGTGCTCCTTCATCTTATGGAGCAGTCTTTTGTGTGGCACCTTGTCAAATGCCTTCTGGAAATCCAGAAACTCCACATCTATCAGTTCCCCTTTACACCATGAGACCACAGGACATAGGAGCAGCAATTAGATGCATCAGTCTGCTCTGCATTTCAGGCTGATAGGTTTTACATTCTCTCGTTTTCTCACTATAACGTTTTATCCCTTTGGCAATCAAGAACTTATCTATCTCATTTTTAAATAGGCTCAATGACCTGGCCTCCACAGCCTTGAATTCCATAGATTCATCACTCTCTGGCTGAAGACATTTCTCCGTATCTCCGTTCTAAAAGGTCTTTCCTTTACCTAAGTCTATGCCCTCGGGTCCTCATCTCTCCTGCCAATGGAAACATCTTTCCAATGCCCACTCTGTCCAGGCTGTTCAGTATTCTGAAAGTGTCCAACAGATCCC
>NC_057740.1:42574323-42579021 GCF_004010195.1 Chiloscyllium plagiosum
TGAAACCCCCCACGATCACTGTAACCTTACTGTAACCTTTATTGCACTCCTTCTCTATCTCCTGGTGCATCTCGTGCTCCAGCTTCTGACGACAGTTTGGAGGCCTGTAGATAATTCCCATTACAGTTTTCATGCCTTTGCGGTTCCACAATTCTACCCACACAGATTCTACACCACTTGACTCTATTTCGTTTGTTGCTATTGGTTTAATTTTAATTTTTGATTAACAAGGCAACCCAGCCTCTCAGCCCACCTGCCTGTCTTTTTGGTAGGATGTTCATCTTGGATATTTAGCTCCCAATCCTGATCCCCTTGAAGCCACGTCTCCATAATGCCCACCATGTCATCCCTTCCAATTTCAGTCCGCATCACAAACTCATTTACCTTATTCCTTATACTATGTGTTTTCAGATATAACACCTTCAATCCTGTGTAAACCGTTCCTCTTCCCATTGTCATCGATTTATCCAGCATGTTTGCATTCTGATTCCTAACCCTTTCCAAACACTTTGTCCTATTTTATGTGGGTGGAGACTTTAATAACCTCTCTTGAGTACTCCTTTTTTTCTTTTTCTTCATATTTTTTCAATGCAGTTCAATCTACCCCAAACAGATGTTAAACTGGAGCTTTCCTTCCCAGTGGCCGTTATACTTCTTGGAGTTTTCCCCTTCCTTTCCCTCCCCCTTCCTGGTTTAAATTCTTGTTGACCAGCCAATTGACCCTTTTTGCTGGAACCCTGTTCTCAGCTGGGGTCAGCTGGAGACCGTCCCATCGGTACCAATCCCTCCTGTTCCAACACCGACGCCAGTGCCCCATGGAAAGGAACCCCTCTTTCTCCCACCGCTCGTTTAGCCATGTGTTTCCTTCCCTTATTCTGGGGTCCCTGTGCCAATTTGCACATGGCTTGGCCAGTAATCCGAAGATGGTAACCCTATTCTTTAATTTGGTTCCTAACTCCTGATAATCCCTGAACAGCTCCTCTTTCCTGGTCTTGCCGATGTAGTTTGTCCTGACGTGGACCACAACAACTGGATGCTCCCCCCACCATCTCCTGTCTCCTTTCAGGCCGGTCAGAGATGTCCCGCCCACGGGCACCAGGCAGGCAACATACCACATGGGACTCTCGCTCCTGCTGACAAAGAATACTGTCGATCCCCCTAATTGGAAAATGCCCCACAACTACCACTTGTCTTTTCACTCCCTCACTCTTGAATGGCCTCCTGTACCACAGTCCGGTGGTCAGCTGGCTTCATCCTCCCTGTAGCCCTGTTCCTCACCCACGCAGGGAGCAAGGACCTCCTACCTGTCCAACTACCTCAAGAGCTGAGGCTCCTCTCCCTGGATCCCTCTACCTGTCTCACTTGAAGTCGCACCCTGCGCTCCCTGGACACTGACCGATCCTGGTGATGTTTAATCTACCAGGTTTGACCACCTCCTGAAACCGAGCATCCAGGTAATTCTCTCTCCCATCCCGGATGTGCCTCTGGGTTTGAAGGTCACATTCCAGCTCAGCAATTCTGAGCCGGAGTTCTTCCAGTAACCAACACTTGCTGCAGATGTGGTCACCCGTTGTCTCCCCAAGCTTTTCATGCCCTCAAACAATTCTAGTAAATGAGTTAATCATGACCTGCCTTTCACGAACCCATACTGCAGCTGCCCAATGGGACAACTTTTATCCAGATGTCTCGCTATTTCTTCTTTGATGTTAGATTAAAGCATTTTCCTTGGATATTTAGCTCCCAGTCCTGATCCCCCTTGCAGCCATGTCTCTGTGATCTCCACCACGTCATACCTGCCAATTTTGATCTGCACCACAAGCTCATTTATCTTCTTCCTTATACTGCACACATTCAGATATAACACCTTCAGTCCTGTATTAACCATCCCTCTTCTCATTGTCATTCATTTATCCAGTGTCTCCCGCTGTTTTAATGTTCTCAAAGAATTCGAGTAAATGAGTTAAACATGACCTGCCTTTCATGAACCCATACTGCGGCTGCCCAATCAGACAATATCTATCCAGATGTCTTGATATTTCTTCCTCGATGATAGATTAAAGCATTTTCCCCACTACAGAAGATACATTAGGATGCTTTCTGTGGTGAACCTATAAAAAGTGTTGGGAGTTGATGTATATGTGCTGAGTTTCCTTAACCTCCTGAGGAAGTCGAGTTGTTGTTGTGCTTTCTTGAGCATTGCGGTACCATGGGTGGACCAGGCCAGATGGTTGGCGATCATCACTCCCAGGAACATGACGCTGTTGACCATCTCCCCCTCAGCCCAACTGATCCAGACAGGGGCGTGCTTTCCACTCTGCTTCCTGAACTCAATGACCAGCCTCTTCGTTTTGCTGAGAACTGATGGAGAGATTGGAGTCTGTACACCAGGCCGGTAAGCACTCAATCTCTTTCCTGTCTTGTATGTTGTCATTGTTTCAGATCCAGCCTACACTGGTGGTGTTGTCAGCAAACTTGTAAATGGCAGTGGATTGGAATTTGGCCACACAGTGAGAGTATAAGGAGGATGGTAAGGGGCCTATGTGCACAGCCTTGTGGGCCACTGGGATTGAGGATTACGGTGGAGGAGGAGGTGTTGTTGCTTATTCTTACTGATTGTGGTCTATGTGTCAGGACGTTGGGGATCCAGTTACAGGGATGGGTGCGTGTGGGGGGGCCTGTGTGGGAGGGACTGGGTTTCTGGGTTGGGTCCAAGACCTCGGTCTCAGAGTTTAGAGATGGGTTTGTTTGGAATTATGGTGTTGAAGGTGAACCTGCAGTTGGAGCTTTACGTGGGTATCCTTGTTATCCAGATGTTCCAGGGCTGAGTGTAGGATCATTAGCTGCAAATGTAGAGTGTTGCGACAGTGTAAACATCAGGACTTCAATCAGTTTTCACAGATTAAAAGAAGCAGCAATAACTCTGTCAGGAATAAACTGTGAAGGGATGAGGACAAGCTGTTATACAGGAATTGAAAACAATTCTCCATATCTGGGAAAAGCAGGAGTTGAAGTTACATGAACAAATCTGTTTCACACCTGCTTGATAACTGGTTGCCACGTGCCACAAGGAGTAATGATTCCCAGCAGAGGAATTTAAGGAGGTAATTGGATAACAATTCAACTCCAGGATCCCTCCAGGGTAGAACTCTGGAAAACTGCACAAGGATCAGTCCTGCACATCCAGAGACAGACACTGTAGTTAGAATCATAGCTAACCTCCACCGTAATAGGGAAGTTGGGTTTTGAGGTTTAATGTGCTGACTTCAGCGGTCTTATTTTGGTTGCTACACACGATAAGATTTATATAGCTGTTCCAGTATTTGATTGTTTGTGAGATTTCTTAATACATAGCCTAATTGAAGGTGGCTTGTGATAATTTACACACAAAAGTACACAGGACTATAAAGAGAAGAGCACAAAGTGAATTGTTCATTCTCAGAGCCAGCACAGATACAACATCTGAATGGTCTCTGTGTGTGCTGTACCAATTCAGTAATTCTGTAAGAAACACCCACAGTAAGGACAGACAGTGTGAACCCTTGCTGTATTGCTGTGAAGTTTTCATAATCACAGCTTACTCCCACACTATCCCTGAACTGAAAGCTGGTGTTGCATTGTGTAAAGACACTCAGCGCTCTTCAGCAAGGATCAAGCATACATAAAGCCTGGGATCTCAGATCGGAATCTTAATCCTGAGAAATTATATATATATATATTTAGTGTTCCAAACATTGTCAAGGAAACATCATCGAATTACTTTGATCAATTTTGTGAAGGAATACATTATTCCATTCTTCATTTCTTCTCTGAATTTCCTCTGGGTAACTGCATAAATAAAGGTGTTTGTGCAGCAACACAGGAGCTGGAGCATGAAGCCAATCTCACTTACAAATGTTGGCAGAGAAACTGGATATCGCAAGTAATCAAATCATTTCAGTATGGAATAAGCAATGAATACCACATGATGAAATTGCCAGATATAAAAAATGACATTATCATGGATTGCTTCTGACTCCCCAACTCTGGGTCACTGGGACTGTGCCCAGTTGTCTGAACCCAGAGTGTCCTGCGAGCTCTGTTGGCTTCTGACTGTCAATGTATTTAACAGTAGAATCAAAATTAATGGAATGAAAGGCATTATAATGTAATGCATTAATTCAACAACAGTCCCAACAATTGACACACTTACATTTGGATGTACTGTACAAAATCATGGACTATTAGAAAGCCAATATAGATTATAATAGATGAAATACCAGAAAATGTTTTTCAAATAACTCAGTAAAGTCACTGTTCCTAAAGCCACACCCACTGTTTTCTTGGTGCAATGTTTACTTCTCAGCTTTTGGCAACATATGGCCACAAACCGATCAAAGGTGAACGTGACCATAACCGTGAAGCAGACAGAGCAGTCAGTGACAGCATAAAGCAGAACGGCATGGATGTTGCATAACGCGACTGAAAACAGAAAAAGAAACTTCTCCTGATATGTAATAGGAATTTGTCATAGTAACAGATCGAAGATAATGACCAGTAGACCTGCCATTGCCATAGTAATGAGTGACACATTTGGAAAGGCCACACTTCCCCCGAAACAGGATCATAATTTTATTCACATTGACTAGAAAGAAGAGAATAAATAAGATCATTTGTTGACTAGATAAATGCGGAAATGATTGTTCACTCTATTGCCAGTAC
>NC_057740.1:42579521-42579589 GCF_004010195.1 Chiloscyllium plagiosum
TTCCTTCGCTCTATAAAGCTGTGGTTCAACCACACTTGGAATATTGTGTTCAGTTCTGGTTGCCTCAT
>NC_057740.1:42580069-42596283 GCF_004010195.1 Chiloscyllium plagiosum
TGGTTCCTGGTCAGTCATTGGTATCTAATTTAGACAGCATTTGTACCTACACTGAGAGTAGTGATAGCCTGTTAGCTAGTTTCCTCCTGCTCAAGGTGGATTCCAAATGATTCTCTGTGAGGGAATGTTTGAATGACTGCCCTAACCCAGGTGGGAAACTCTCTTCACAGATTCAGGACCAGGCCAGTGTCTCTCTGAGTGCTACATGCAGTTGTGAGGTCCAGTAACACTGTACATGAATTCACCCTTTTGGAATCCACTTTTAATGTTGGTCATGATGCAAAGTGATGGGTTTGCTAACCTGAACAATAATCAGGGGTTTGCCATGTTTGTGAATTGGGCAATAATAAGGTATGAGCTACAATTATTCAACTGAACAATAACTGCATCAACTCTGAAAACGATAACATTGATTCTATATTGATGGAATTAAAATATAAACACCGAACAACCTTTTATGACACAAAAGTAAAGAATACACATTTTGTTTTTATCGAAAAAGAACATGTCTGACTATGCTGGTGATCACAATTACACATTGAATCTCAGTATTCAAATGCCTAAATTGTCGCTCTATCATTTGCAAAATGGTTGACCTCTGACTGATTGAATATTCAGAGTGAGCAAATTATTGAACAATCAAATAGAATTATAACGCTTACACATTTAAATATAATCAATCGATTTAATTTCTCACCTGAAATGTGTTAACTTCAGTTATTATCCAACAATTCTATTAGTTTTAATATAATGATGGAAATGGATAGTCTAGATCTAAAAGTTGACGTTCTAAATTGGAGAAAGGCCAATTTTGACGGTATTAGGCAATATCTTTTAAAAGCTGATGGCGGCAAATGTTCGCAGGTAAGCGGACGGCTAGAAAATGAGAAGCCTTCAGAAATTAGATAGCCGGAGTCTAGAAACAGTATATTCTTGTTGGGTAAAACGAAAGGTTGACGCAAGAACTTGAGAGTCTGCTTAAGAATAAGAAGGAAGGATATGATAGGCACAGGCAGGATATATAGAGTGACTCGTTAGAAGAGTATAAAGGTAGAAGGAGTATACTAAAGAGGGAAATCAGGAAGGCAAAAAGGGGACATGAGATAACTTTGGCAAATAGAGTTAAGGAGAATCCAAAAAGACTACAAATACATTGAGAACAAAAGGGTAAACAGGGAGAGAATAGAGCCCTCAAAGATCAGAAAGGTGCCTTTGTGTGGAGCCGCAGGAGATGGGAGAGATACTAAACGAGTATTTCGAATCAATGTTTACTCAGGAGAAGGACATGGGAGATGTAGATATACGGAGAAATAGATGGTGATATCTTGAAAAATGTCCATATTACAGGGGAAGAAGTGCTGGATGTCTTGAAACGCATGAAGGTGGAAAAGTCCCCAGGACTTGATCGATCAGGTGAAACTTGAAAAGGTTCAGAAAAGATTTACGTGCATATTGCCAAGGTTGGTGGGTTTGAGCGACAGCTGGAGGTTGAACAGGCTGGGGTCGTTTTCCCTGGAACGTTGGAGACTGAGGGGTGACCTTATAGAGGTTTATAAAATCATGAGCGGCATGGATAAGGTAAATAGACAAGGTATTTTGCCTAGGTTGGGGGAGTCCACAACTAGGGGGCATCGGTTTCGTTTGGGAAGGGAAAAATGTAAAAGAGATGTAAGGGGCATTTTTTTCACTCAGAGGGTTGGACTTGCGTGGAATGAACTGCCAGAGGAAGTGGTGGCGGTTAGTACAATTGCAACATTTAGATGGCGCCTGGATGAGTATATGAATAGAAAGTGTTTAGAGGGATATGGGCTGAGTGTTGGCAGGTGGGACTAGATTGGGTTGGGATATCTGGTTGACGTGGACAAGTTGGACCGAAGGGTCTGTTTCATGCTGTACATCTCTTTGACCCTGTGACTGTAATTTAGAAATGACAATAATTTGACATGCACTATCAAATAAATAAATCGTTTACATTATTAAATTGTAGCAAACAATAAGTTGAAAACTTGCTATTTTAAGAATGAATGATAAAGAACAAAGAGCGTTCCAACACAGGAACAGACCCCTCGGCCCCTCCAAGCCTGCGCTGATCCAGATCCCCTATTTTCTAAACCTGCCACCTATTTTCTAAGGGTGTGTATCCCTCTGCTCCCTGCCCATTCTTGTATCTGTCTAAATACATCTTAGATAATGCTATCGTTCCTGCCTTTACCATCTCTGCTGACCACATGTTCCAGGCTTCCACCGCCCTATGTGTAAAGAACCTCCCAAATATATCTGTCCTAAACCTTTCCCCTCTCACTTTAAACTCATGACCCTGAGTAATTGAGTTCCACAATCTGGTGAAAAAGCTTCTTGCTATCCACCCTGTGTCTATCTGCCTTGACTTTGTAGACCTCAACCTTCATCTTTGTAATGAAAATATTCCTAATCTACTCAATCTTTCTTCATAACCAGCACCGTCCAACCCAGGCAGCATCCTGCTGAACCTACTCTGTACCCTATTCAAAGCATCCACATCCTTTTGTTAATGTGGTGACCAGAACTATATGCAGTATTCCAAATGGCCAAACCAAAGTCCTATGCAACTGTAAGATGACCTGCCAACGTTTGTACTCAACACCTGATCCAATGAAGGAAAGCATGCCATATGCCACCTTGACTACTTTACTGACCTGTGTTGGCATCTTCAGGAAACAATGGAGCCGAACACCCAGATCTCGCTGTAAATCAATTTTCTCCAGTACTTATCCGTTTACTGCATTGTTAACGCTTGAACTGGATCTTTCAAAACGCATCACCTCGCATTTGCACAGATTGAACTCCATCGGCCAATTCTGTGGCCATCTCTCCAATCTATCTATATTCTGCTGTATTCTCCGACAGTCCCCATCACTATCTGCTACTCCAACAATCTTGGTGTCATCTGCAAACTTGCTAATCAGGCAACCGATACCTTCTTCCAAATCATTAATATATATCACAAACATCAGTGATCCCAGCACGGATCGCTGTTGCACACCACTGGTCATAGGTCTCCATTTTGAGAAATCCCCTTCCACTACTACTCTCTGTCTCCTGTTGCCCAGCTAGTTCTCTATCCATCTAGATAGAACAATCTGGACCCCATGCGACTTCACCTTCTCCATCAGCCGATCATGGGGAAACTAATAAAACGCCTTCCTCAAGTCCCTCAGTATCTGCTCCAGCAGCTTCCCTACCACTGATGTCAATCTTGGCGGTCTACAATTACCTGGATTATCCCACAATCCTTCTTAAACAAGGGGACAATATTTGCAATTGGCCAGTCCTCCGGGACCTCACCCATGTCCAATCATCCTGCAAAGATATATGTTAAAGCCCCAGTTAGTTCCACACTCACATCCCTCAGTAACCTGTGGTTGATCCCATCAGGACTTGGGGGCTTGTCTACCTTAATACCTTTTCGAGTATCCAAAACTTCCTCCCACTTTATGTTGACTAGACCCAGGGTACTCAGAGATCTATCCTTAAACTCAACGTCTGTTATGTCCCTCTCCTTGGTGAATACAGATGCAAAATTCTCGCTAAAAAACTCACCCATTTTATCTGACTCCATGCATAACTTTCTTCCTTTGTCCTTGTGTGTCCGAAACATTTCTCGAGTTACCCTCTTGCTCCTTATATATGAAAATAACTCTTTGGGATTTTCCTCAAACTTGTTTGCTACCGATATCTCAATACTACTTTTGGCCCTTTTAAATCCTCGATATTTACTATGAAATGTGGCTCGTGAAAAGAAGATAAACATTTGTTCGTGCGAGTGGGAACTCAGACCTTTTCAAAGTGTTTTTCGCCAAAAAATATTTGATATCCATCTCAGTGCAAATAAAAAGCAAGAGAAGAAACCTCTTGGGAAGAATAATTTTCATCCACTGTCACCTCCACCCCCCACCCCTCCCCAAAGTACTTCTGAGGTAGAAATGAATGGGGGATTGTAGCAAGGGCAGAACAGTAACTATGGATAGTTTAAACATGCTAATCGGCTCAATAGATCAACTTGACAGTGATATCCTTGAATAAAGATTCATAGAATGTATGAGAAATTATTTCTGAGAGCAGGACGTCATGGAACCAACCAGGGAATGGAACGGCACGGTGGCTCAGTGGTTACCACAGCACCATGGTCCCAGGTTCGATTCCAGCCTCGGGGGATTGTCTACGTGTAGATTGCACATTCTTCCCCTGTCTGCGTGGGTTTCCTCCCACAGTCCGAAGATGTGCAGGTCAAGTGAATTGGCCGTGCTAAATTGCCCATTGAGTTAGGTATATTACTCAGAGGGAAATGGGACCTTCTTCAGAAGGTCAGGGTGGACTTGTTGGGCGGAAGGGCATGTTTCCATACTTTAGGGAATCTAATCTAATTTAGATTTAATATTATGTAACAAGGAAGGATTGGTGGATGAGCTTTGCCTTGGACTAACCACAACATGCTGGAGTTTCACATTCAGATTGAAAGAGTGAAGACTGAGTCATACATGAGAGTTTTAGTGTTAGGCAATGATAATTATACTGACCTAAGGAAGGACTTGGCTGTGGTGGTCTGGAGGGAGAAAAGAACAGTCAAAGGCAGGACAGCTGAAGAAATTTGGCTAAGGACCGAAGAGGAATTGTATTACGGAGAAAAAACATCCATATCTTGATAAGGAAGTCAAGGATAACATGAAGGCAAATCCCATTGCATGTCATACTGCACACGTTAGTCACACTGCGGAGGATTTTAGCAAGTCAGTGGCCTGATGGTGTTATCATTGAATTCTGATGTGATAAACCCATATAATGTTCGAGTGACCTGGGTCCAAATTCTGCTACAGCAGGTGGCGAAGTTTGAATTCAAATCTGGAATTAAGAGACTGATGGTGGTTATGAATAGATTGCCAAGAAAAACTCACCTGGTTCACTGACGTCCTTTCGGGGAGGAAACTGCCATTCTACCATAGATTCACCACTCTCAAGCTGAAGACGTTTCTCCTTATCTCTGTTCTAAAGATGTTCTCTTGACTCTCAGGCTATGTCCTTGAGTCCTTTCTCTCCCAGCAGTGGAAGCATCTACCCAATGTCTCCTCTAACCAGGCAACCAGTATTCTGTATGCTTCTATTAGATCCCCCTTCATCCTTATAAACTGCAGCGAGTATAGACCATGAGACCTCATATTTTGAAGCTCCTCTGAACACGCTCTGGGGTGGTACATCCTTCCTGAGTTATGGGGCCCCAAACAGTATACAATACACCAAATGTGTTCTGACCAGAGTCTTATAGAGCCGCGGAAATCCATCCATTCAAGTCATCACAAAAGAAATGCCATCACTGTATTTGCCTTTCTGACCAGATGGGCCACCTGAAATAATAATCTTACGATGGACAATAATAATTTTACCATGGAGTTACAAAAATGAACAATGATTAAAGCATGCTGGGAAGTAGAACCTAGCCTTGACCAAAGTCTGTGTGCTCATCCACATGCAGCAGAATGCAGACAGGCTGCAGCTACCCACAAATGGTTGCAAACAAACCTGACAGCTACAGACCCTGTAATACACACCTGAAGTTGGACCTGAATGGGACCATGGAATGTCGCCCTTGGGCCATTAATGTGACAACCCCAGGTTGGATCTGATTGATCAGGGTAAATGAACCTGATCATTCCATTGGCATATTCTCCACACCATCCCAAAAGGTGTGAAGACTTGGGAGGATAAGAATCACTGTAAAACCCCTCAGAGAGTGGTAACTCGAGAATAACCACTGAAAGACAAGACACCTACAAGACAATCAGAAGAACAAGGTTAACTGCTGGTGTGGTGGTATGTGATCATCCAAACTTAAGTTAAACCATAAGATAGATTGTAGAGACTTTCTTTACAGTATAATACGTTTTATTGTTCTAATATTAAGTGTCTTCAATAAACAAATATCATTGTTTATAAGAGTTGACTCAGTTCTTTTGCTGAATATAAGATTTCAAACACACTGTGTGGCAGATACAGCACCTTGCTAACTACTGACACAGCCTGCACACTTACCTTGAGACAATCCTGACTCGAACTCGCAACACTCTGCACATCAGACTTCTGAATTTTCTCCCCAGTTATAAAATAGTCCATGCCTCTCTTCTTCCTACTAAAGTGCAAAACCTCGCACTTTACCAAGTGTACTCCATCTGCCACGTCTTTGCCCACTCTCCTACCCTGTCAAAATCCTTCTGCAACCTCTCTGCCATCTCAATGATACCTGGCCCTCTATCAACCTCTGCATCATCTACAAAACTCGCTGGATTGCCCTCAGTTCCTTCATCTAGATTGTTAATGTACAAAGTTAAAAGTTTTGGTTCCCTTGCGAAACACCAGTTGTCATTGGCTGCTATCCTGAGAAGGACAGTTTTATTCCCACTCTCTACCTTCTGCCAGACAGTCAAGCTTCTGTACACACGAGTACCTTGTCTCTGACACCATGGGCCCTTATTTTACTCAGCAGCCTCCTGTGAGGCATCTTGTCAACGTCCTTCTTGAAGTCCAGATACATAGTATCCATTAGTTCTCCTTGGTCTAACCTGCTTTTTACATCTTCAAAGTGTTCTAACAGATTCATTAGCATGACCTCCCCTTGATGAAACCATACTGACTTTGCCCTACTTAATTGTTCAGAAATCTCATCCTTCACAATGGATTCCAGGAACTTACCCGCGATCGAGGTTATGCCTTATTCCCCTTTTAAACAGGGTGTCAGCGAGATCCAAGATGGCGGCGACCCAGTAGGTCTGATTCTGCAGAGCTCTGCCCAAGACTCAGCCAAAGTGGGGTACGCACCCTCACCTCACCTGCTAAATTGCTAAAATAATTTTTGCCCAGCATCCTTGGCCATTCTACATCAAACTTTAGCAGCCTGATGCTTTTTTAAATGACCAGAGGTAAAGGTTCCCGCAGTTCACAACAGGCAGGGACTTTTCCCACAATACCCCTTTGCAGCAGTGAGGTCTGCAGCCTCGCCGGGGGCCTGGCCTTCTGGGGTGAGCCTATTCTCGGAGTTTCTTAAACTCCGAGAGAAGATTGATGAGTCCATGGAAAAGACGCTGTCCAGGTGGGAGTCGATCTCGGTCATGCTGCAGAAACATGACAGAGAGATCGAGAAACTCGGGCAGCGTTTAGGTGTGGGGCGGAGAAACGGCCCGCGGCCTCCGAGACCCTCATTGAGTCATCCATGGGTCAGGTCTGGGCACTGGAACATCGTGTCCCGACCTTAGAGGGACATATTGATGACCTCGAAAATCGAGCTCATCAGCCTTCCCGAACAGGAGGAGGAAGGGCAGCTTGTTAATTTGCTGGAGCAATGGCTCCCACAGCTGCATAAACTGGAGTCAGAGCTGGGCCGGGTGCGGGTTGAGCGGGCCCATCGGGTTGCTGTGCGCCGCCTCGTGTAGGACCAGCGCCCCCACCAAGTCCTAGTTCAACTTCAGCATTAGAGGGAAAAGCAGATGCTGCTAGAGTCCACCAGTGTGTTGGGGAAGGATCCCCATGCCATGATATACAGGGGCTCCAGGATAATGTTGTTCTCTGCTGTGGTCCGCAAGAGGAAGGAATGTGATGAGGCAAAGAAGCGTCTGAGGGATTTAAATATTCAATATTCTGTGCGATATCCGGCAACGCTATGCTGCAGTCATGGAGGATCTGTATATGACTTCAAATCACATAGAAAAGTAAAATAATGCCTGGATGCTCTCAACAGGACTGCAGGATTTGAACTGTATGGATAATGACTTTATTTTGCCCCTCTTTTCTTTTTTTTTCCTCCTCCTTTCTTTCTTTATTTCTCTTCTCTATCTTTCCATGGTGATGGGGGAGGATGAGTGTTAGTTCCTTATGCTTTCTATGGACTCTTATCTATAGCTCGTGCAGTTTATTTTATTATTGGGGGACGTTTCTGTTTTTTTTTTTTAAGTTTCGTTGCTTATTACTTGCTGGGATTGTAATTTTGTAATTTTATGTATTGTGTTGTTTTGCGAAGGTTATCGAGGTATTGGTGTGGGGGGTCGCGCACATTTAAGTTCTGTCTTATAAGATGTTGAAATTTACTTACTCTACATTGTAATGCCTGGGCCGAGGGCATGCCTCTGGCTGGGAGATGGTATGGTGGGATTATTGGAAGGTAGTAGTGCCTCCTCTGAACAAGGGGGAAAATCTCCTTTTAAATAATTTTTATGTTATTTGTTTTTAGGAATAATTCTTAGTTGTTTTGATTTAGATGTATTAAAGAGTATTTTATGTGTGAATCTTGTTTGGTTTTTATCCAATGTCTTTTGGGGGGGGGGGGGGATCTCCCTCCTGGGGGGTCTCTGGTTTGCTTGGCTCGTCATTCGTTTAGGTGGTGCACCTGGAATGTCAAGGGAAGCCACTCACCAATGAAAAGGAAAAATATATTATCAAGTCTTTAAAAATGTAAGGTTGGGTGTAGCCCTTTTACAGGAGAGACATCTACTTGATAAGGAGCATTGGAAGCTGCAACAGGGTGGATTTGGTCAGGTATTCTTTTCATCTTTCAGCACAAAAAGTAGGGGAGTTGCCAATCTTACTGGGAAGAATCTTCCCTTCCAAATGCTAAGCCAGATAAAAGATTAGTCTGGACAATATATATTAATTAAAGCCCTAATGTATGGAGAGGGATATGAGATTTTGAATCTATATTGTCCCCTGGTGCACCCTTTTAAATTTGTGATGAAAGCATTCTCCAAGTTGATGGCTCTCGGGGTGCACCACGCAATTATAGAGGGAGATTGTAATTGTATCATCGGCCCGGGGTGGACAGAAAACATATGTGTTCTGTGGGCATATCTAAGAGATCTAGGCAGTTGGCACAAAGTTAAAAGTTTTGGTTCCCTTGCGCAACACCAGTTGTCATTGGCTGCTATCCTGAGAAGGACAGTTTTATTCCCACTCTCTACCTTCTGCCAGACAGTCAAGCTTCTGTACACACGAGTACCTTGTCTCTGACACCATGGGCCCTTATTTTACTCAGCAGCCTCCTGTGAGGCACCTTGTCAACGTCCTTCTTGAAGCCAAGATACATAGTATCCATTAGGTCTCCTTGGTCTAACCTGATTTTTACATCCTCAAAGTGTTCTAACAGATTCATTAGCATGACCTCCCCTTGATGAAACCATACTGGCTTCGCCCTACTTAATTATTCAGAAATCTCATCCTTCACAATGGATTCCAGGAACTTACTCGCGATCGAGGTTATGCCTTATTCTCCTTTTAAACAGGGTGTCAGCGAGCTCCAAGATGGCGGCGACCCAGTAGGTCTGATTCTGGAGAGCTCTGCCCAAGACTCAGGCAAAGTGGGGTACCCACCCTCACCTCACCTGCTAAATTGCTAAAATAATTTTGCCCAGCATCCTTGACCATGCTACATCAAACTTTAGCAGTCTGATGCTTTTTTAAATGACCAGAGGTGAAGGCTCCCGCAGTTCACAACAGGCAGGGACTGTTCCCCCAATACCCCTTAGCAACAGAGAGGTCTGCAGCCGCCCCGGGGGTTTGGCCTGCTGGGGAGAGACTAATCTCGGAGTTTCTTAAACTCCGAGAGAAGATTGATGAGTCCATTGAAAAGACGCTGTCCATGTGGGAGTCGATCTCGGTCATGCTGCAGAAACATGACAGAGAGATCGAGAAACTCGGGCAGCATGTAGATGTGGGGCGGAGCAACGGGCCGCGGCCTCCGAGACCACCATTGAGTCATCCATGAGTCAGGTCTGGGCTCTGGAACGACCTTAGAGGGACATATTGATGACCTCGAAAATCGAGCTCATTAGCCTTCCCGAACAGGAGGAGGAAGGGCAGCTTGTTGATTTCCTAGAGCAATGGCTCCCACAGCTGCATAAACTGGAGTCAGAGCGGGGCCAGGTGCAGGTTGAGCGGGCCCGTCGGGTTGCTGTGCGCTGCCTCGAATAGGACCAGCGCCGCCGCCAGGTCCTAGTTCAACTTAAACATGAGAGAGAAAAACAGATGCTGCTAGAGTCCACCAGTGTGTTGGGGAAGGATCTCCATGCCATGATATACAGGGGCTCCAGGATAATGTTGTTCTCTGCCTATGGTCCGCAAGAGGAAGGAATGTGATGAGGCAAAGAAGCGTCTGAGGGATTTAAATATTCAATATTCTGTGCGCTATCCGGCAACGCTACGCTGCAGTCATGGAGGATCTGTATATGACTTCAGATCACATAGAAAAGTAAAATAATGCCTGGATGCTCTCAACTAGACTGCAGGATTTGAACTGTATGGATAATGACTTTATTTTGCCCCTCTTTTCTTTTTTGTCCTCCTCCTTTCTTTCTTTATTTCTCTTGTCTATCTTTCCGTGGTGATGGGGGAGGGTGAATGTTAGTTCCTTATGCTTTCTATGGACTCTTATCTATAGCTAGTGCAGTTTATTTTATTATTGGGGGACGTTTCTGATTTTTTTAAAATTTCGTTGCTTATTACTTGCTGGGATTGTAATTTTGTAATTTTATGTATTTTAATCTTGTGTTGTTTTGCTAAGTGTATCGAGGTATTGGTGTGGGGGGTCGCCCACATTTAACTTCTGTCTTATAAGATGTTGAAATTTACTTACTCTACATTGTAATGCCTGGGCCGAGGGCATGCCTCTGGCTGGGAGATGGTATGGTGGGATTATTGGAAGGTAGTAGTGCCTCCTCTGAACAAGGGGTAAAATCTCCTTTTAAATAATTTTTATGTTATTTGTTTTTAGGAATAATTCTTAGTTGTTTTGATTTAGATGTATTAAAGAGTATTTTATGTGTGAATCTTGTTTGGTTTTTATCCAATGTCTTTTGGGGGGGGGGGGGGATCTCCCTCCTGGGGGGTCTCTGGTTTGCTTGGCTCGTCATTCGTTTAGGTGGTGCACCTGGAATGTCAAGGGGAGCCACTCACCAATCAAAAGGAAAAATATATTATCAAGTCTTTAAAAATGTAAGGGTGGGTGCAGCCCTTTTACAGGAGACACATCTACTTGATAA
The DNA here is from genome assembly GCF_004010195.1 of Chiloscyllium plagiosum. NCBI lineage: Eukaryota > Metazoa > Chordata > Chondrichthyes > Orectolobiformes > Hemiscylliidae > Chiloscyllium > Chiloscyllium plagiosum. Next base: position 42,591,121 of record NC_057740.1, read on the forward strand.
GGAGCATTGAAATCTGCAACAGGGTGGATTTGGTCAGGTATTCTTTTCATCTTTCAGCACAAAAAGTAGGGGAGTTGCCAATCTTACTGGGAAGAATCGTCCCTTCCAAATGCTAAGTCAGATAAAAGATGAGTCTGGGCAATATATATTAATTAAATCCCTAATGTATGGATAGGAATATGGGATTTTGAATCTATATTGTCCCCTGGTGCACCATTTTAAATTTGTGATGGAAGCGTTCTCCAAGTTGATAGCTCTCGGGGTGCACCACACAGTTATAGGGGGAGATTGTAATTGTATCATCGACCCGGGGTGGACAGAAAATGTATGTGCTCTGTGGGCATATCTAAGGGATCTAGACAGTTGGCGGATCTGAGTAGGGAGTTGAGGCTGGTGGATGTGTGGAGGTGTCTACACCCGGAGGGTAGAGATTTACTTTTTATTTTAACCCACACAAGTGTCATACCAGAAGCGACATATTTCTGTCCACTCGATCCTTTTGAACTCAATATTGTTTTGCAAAGTAGGTATTATAACTATTTGCGACCATGCCGCAGTAAATATGGAGGTTAAGACAAACGATGACGAGATAGCTTCCCGACATTGGCGTATGGACACTTTCCTACTAAAGGATAGTAAGTTCACAAAATATTTCTCGCAGGAATTTAAAACCTTCTGGGATATCAACTCAGGCACGGCCAGTAACCCTTCGGTGATGTGGGAGACTGCTAAGCCATATGCGTGAGGCTTGATCATCTCATATTCTGCGACCCAGAAAAGACAAAAGGGAGAACAATAGTGTCTGCTCGGGGCTCGCCTGAAGGCGGCTGAGACAGTGTATGTTGATAGACCCTCCATTACTAAACTACAGGGGATCACAGTCCTTAGGGCAACTTTGAATACCACACTTACTCAAACAGCAAAGAGGCAGTTATTAATTGCGAATCAGAGATTATTTGAATATGGTGACAAGCCTGGCAGTTATCTAGCATACCTTGACAGAAAGAAAAAGGCTCCCCAAGCCATTACGTCTTTAGAAAGAGTGCTGGTACCTGACTTGTGATCGTAAAAAGATCAATGCAGCCTTTAGAAAGTTCTATTTCGAATTGTATAGGTCACAGGGCTGTAAGGATAGAATGAAGAAGACATTTAAAAAAAACCTGGCCCTCCCGGGCCTAACCTCGGAACAGATATTGTTCTTTCATGGCCCCTGGCAAACCAGGATGTACAGGAGGAGGTGAGGCAACTCCAGAGTGGCAAAACACCTGGGCCAGATGGATTCCAGGCTGAGTTCCTTAAAGAAATGATTGGGGAATTGGTCGGGCTACTTATAAATATGTTTAATTATTCACATAGTCAGGGCTGCCTCCCGCCTTCTCTGAGAGAAGCAAATGTTTCTCTCATTCTTAAGAAGGGAAAGGCCCCAGGTGACTGTTCTTCGTATAGACCTATATCCTTGTTGAATGTGGATTTTAAAATTCTCTCAAAAATTTTGACATTAAGACTGGAGAGGGTTTTACCTTTCAGAAGACCAAATGGGGTTTATAAAGGGTCGCAGATCAACTTATAACATTAGAAGAGTCTTAAATATGGTACAAGCCTGCCAGCAGGGAGCGATACTGGAATTATTTGTCTCTCTATGGGCAGAGAAGGCATTCGATCGGTCAGAATGGCCATATCTCGTTTATATACTGGAACGGTTTGGTGTTGGAGAGGTCTTTACTAAATGGGTTATCGTATTATATAATGATCCCAAAGCAGAGGTGATCACCAACAGTTTAAGTTCAGATAGCTTTAGCGTTGGCAGAGGTTGTTGTCAGGAATGCCCTCTCTCGCCATTATTATTCATGCTAGTGATTGAGCCGTTGGTGGAAGCTATATGAGCTGACCCTAATATAATGGCTCCACTGGTTGGATTGGGTAAGTACAAAATTGCTCTCTCTGCAGTTGATGTCCTCGTTTTCTTAAATGATCCATTGACATCTGGGGGTGCCCCTCTTACTTCAAGTGGTTAACTTATTTGGCATGTTCTCGGGTTATAAAATCAATCTGTGAAATCAGAGGCCATGTCGCTGGGAGGTCTTGCCAGTATATCCAAATTTCCAGATCAATCCCGTTTCCCCTTTCGGTGGTCACTGGGAGGTTTTCTTTACTTAGGTATTTTTAATACTCCTGCATGTGGTCAGCTATATAAAGCCAATACACATTTATTGGAGAAAATATGATAGGAACTATAACGATGGGAAGATCTCCCGATATCTTGGCAAGATAGAATAGCTTTGGTCAACATGAACATCCTACCTGGCCGTTCATACCCTATGAGAATGCTCCCCTTGAAGCTGCTGAGACAGGCGCTGTGTAAGCTTTATGGTTGGCTCGGCTCCTTTATTTGGATTCATAGACGGCCCCTTATTAAATTAGAAAAGCAGCAGCTTCCACAAGTAAGGGGTGGGCTGGCTTTTCCGGAATTCAGGAGGGACCAATTGAGCTCTCTATCATCCTACGCAGCTGGTTGTGTGTCTTGTGACCCACAATCAATCTGGTTACATAATGAGGCCTCCCAAGCAAATATCCCCATATCAATCTACAATTTATGGACAAGTTGAGAGTTATTACGGATTATTGTAAAAATCCGATTGTATTAAATACAATCAAAGCCTGAAGGATAATGTGACAGGATGAGGGTAACCTACAAAAAACTTTACCTTTTTCCCCTATAGTGGGAACATTGTGATTCCAGCCAAGGCTGACATGCTGTATTCAAAACCTGGGAGTCCAGATGTATCTCCTATTTGGGAGATCTTTTCGATGGGGAGGTTGCGATGTCTTTCGAACAGCTGCATTAGAAGTTTGGGCTGCCTAGTAAAGATCTTTTGAGATATTTTCAAATAGAACTTTATACAAAAGAAGACCAAATGGATAATTAATTCTAATAAATCGCATAAGGAAAGGAGAGTGATTCGGCCAATGGGTTCTCTCGTGGTCAGTACTCTCGACCACAAACTATTTAATAAGGTATCGAAGGACATGGAACGGTTATATAAAACTTAGAGTCAACAATTGGGGATGGAAATCTCCTTAGAGATGTGGGAGGACGTCTAGGAAAACAACAGGGAGATCTCTATCTATAATAGAACTCAAGCTATCCAAATGAAGATATTTCATAAGGCTGACATGGCATACAAATTTCAAGGCAGGAGCACTCCAGTGTGTCCTATATGCAAAATAGAAGTTGGTACTCTCACTCATTGTCTGTGGACATGCCATAAGATCTGCAGGTATTGGGACAGAGTGGCGAATGTCTTGGCAAAGATTTTGGCTGCGGAGATTGGGTTAGACTCAGTGTCTCTCCTTTTTGGCTCCCCAAATTTCCCCTCTTTGGATGTATACGGCAGGATATTATTCACTATCCTTTCCCTTTGTCTGGGAAAAACATTTTATTGAATTGGGGAACCGAAGGATCCCCCAGGACGTTCAAATTCGTACAGAATAGTCATGGAATAAGGGCTTATGCCCGAAACGTTGATTCTCCTGTTCCCTGGATGCTGCCTGACCTGCTGCGCCTTTCCAGCAACACATTTCCAGCTCTATTCTCCAGCATCTGCAGACCTCACTCTCTCCTCATGGAATATATCCCCCTTGACTTCCTTATGAATATGGTGCACCAAAAAACGGAATTATTTTATAGAACATGGCAGTCCTTTTTGAACTACATTGACACAGATATATCAGCCACATTGTTCAGGGCCTTTGCTTAGCCGTGGGGATGGTTCTGGCTGGTTCAGGGGCTCCCGGGAGGAGAAATCCCGTATAAAAACGGGTTTTGTTATGACTTGATATAAATGTATTTAAATGTGTATTTAGTTATTTATTTACTTATTTGTTTTCCTTTCTCCTTTTGTGTATTGTTCGTAATGCAGGCTATCCTATTTCATGTTTTGATGGTTTGTGGAGTAGATTGCAGTTTGTTTTTACATTCTATATTAGGGTTGTTATTATATTATAAAGCAAAATACACTAGTTTGCACTATTTTTGTAATTTTGTAAAAAAAATAAAAAAAAAATATTTTTTCAATAAATCGTATCTAAAAAAAAACCCAGCGTGTCACGTTCGCAATTTTCTCGTCTTCTGGGACCCTCCCTGATTCTCAAAATTCCTGGAAGATCACCATTAATGACTCCATCCAGCTTATTTATCCATTTAATTTTTCATGCAACTTCTCCTAATCAGCTCTACCTCCTCACTCTCTTGAATTTTTGGAATATTATTCATATCTTCCACCGTGAAATCTGATGTGAAATAATTATTCAGTTTCTCATCTATTAGTATTCCACACTATTATCTCTCCAGCGTCATTTTCCAGTGCCCCAATATCCACTTCTGCTTCAGAGTCCTACAGCATACAAACAGGCCTTTCACCCAATACATCTACGCCAGTCAGAAAACACTAAACTACATTATTCCCAATTACCTGAAGATCTATAACCTACTATTCCCTGGCATTTTGCGTTTAAATGCTACATTACCGTGTATGTTACCTGAGCTTTTTTGTTCTTCCAGTATATGCACAAAATGGTTTCACAGAAATAGATCACACTACTTCAAAGACAGCGACAAGCTCATCAGATCAATAAAAATCTCTACAATTTTCAACAATTATAGAAAATCTGATTGTCTTTTCAATTCATTTTAATGGAGCTAGACTAGCATTAATTGTCCTTGAGAAGTTCCAGTCCGGTTGACGTTGGTCCATCCAAGTGGTTGTTGAAAGGGAGTGCCAGCAGTGCATCTCATGTGTTGGTTTAACTGGGAGTAAATATTACTGGTGGTGGATGGAGTGTTACACAAGCCGCCATGCTGTGATGTACAGCTCGCAGGATAACAGACCCTTTGTCTATATGAATATATGGGAAGGAATTTATTAGTCTTCAGAGAAATAACAACCTTCCAACAGACGTCTATATAATAATGATGTGAAGTCTGTTTCTATGTTTTTGGTGTCCTTAATATAATGATGTCAAACAGCTGGAATAATGTTGATGCTGTCGTTGGACGATTCTGGCACTGAGCATGTGAATTATCCTGGATGTTTTCAGAGAGGCTGGACTGTCCTAGGTTTAATAAATTCTGATACTCCATGGGATGATGCTGGTTTGTAATCT
>NC_057740.1:42596783-42598821 GCF_004010195.1 Chiloscyllium plagiosum
TAGTAATCCCCAGGTCCCCATACAGCGTAATGGTGCTGGGTCTAGCCTGTCCCTTTCAACACGAGTTACCTTCAGGTCCTGATTGGGTGCAGATATCTGGAAGCTTCCAGCACAGCCTCTTCTGTTTGGAGTTCCTTCAGGAAAAGAAGCAGAAGATCAGCGCCTGGTTAGCCACAGCATCTGGGTTCCTATCCCCAACCCCCAACAACGGGCGGATCCTGGGGGCCTAACCCTCAGCTTTGTCTTCCACCACTCGCCCCAATAACTCCTCACCAGCCTCAGGGTCAATCCCTGTCCGGTTTCACTGAAGCACCTGGAGGTGATTAGCCAACATACAGGGGCTGCAATAATACAAGATGTTGTTGTTGTGGTAACGTGCCACCAGTGATAGGCATAGCCTCACCTCTGTTCTAATGTTCAGCTTTGGGGAGGGGCTGGGTGGGGAAGAGGGGAGGAAAGAGAGATTTCCTCTTGGTGAAGGAGAGAGGGGCTCAGTCCTCCCAATATTGGTTAATATCACAACCAGAGTAACATACTGGTTACTCAACCAACACCCTCTACCCACACCCCCACTGCCCCTCTCCCCCTCCCCTCCCCCATTTCCAGTAGCCAGTTCCCTCTGCTCACATCCACAGCTCAAGAGTTTCTGTGTCTTACCAGACAGCAGTGGGCTGGGACTGGATGTTACTGACACCTCCTTCCAGTGGTAGCAAGGTCTGCAGGTTTCTCAGCTCCTTCGCTGTGCTGCCCGGGTCAGGCTCATAATCCAGGGTGACCTCTGTGTAACCCAACTCACATTTCCAGTGAGCAGCAACTTTCAGAGGAATGGCCGAGCAGTCAAGAGTAGAAACCTATAAAACACAGAGACACACACGCGTGCACACACACACACAGCCACAGAGACAGAGACACACACAGGCACATAGACACATGCACAGAGGGATATCAGACTGAATCCATCACCAGGAATGTACTGTTTGGATTTGCTGGTGCTCCACACTGACCCAAAGCCCCTCCGACCTCTCCCCCTATCCCTACCCCAATCCTGCTCTCTCCTCCTGAACCCCCTGGAAGGGGTTGAAACTTTGGCAGCATTGGAAGAGGCCAATCAGCCCATTATGATCTGAAGGATATATTGGTTTCAGTTGGTTCCATTGTTAGGGGGACAGATAGGAGGTTTTGTGGGAACGAGAGAGACTCATGATTGGTGTGTTGCCTCCCAGGTGCCAGGGTCGTGGTGTCTGTGATTGTGTTTTTGGGATCCTTGAGGGAGAGGGGGAGCATTCCAAGTCGTGGGCCACATTGACACCAATGACATAGGTAGGAAGAAAGGTGGGGATCTAAGGCAGAAATTCAGGGAACAAGGGTGGAAGCTGAGAGCTAGAACAAACAGAGTTGTTATCTCTGGTTTGTTACTCGTGCCACGTGCCAGTGAAGGGAGAAACTGGGAGAGAGTGGAGCTGAATACATGGCTACAGGGATGGTGCAGGAGGGTGGGTTTTGGATTCTTGGATAATTGGAACTCTTTCTGGGGAAGGTGGGACCTCTACAAACAGGATGGTCTCCGCCTGAACCAGAAGGGTACCAATATCCGGGGGGGGATATTCGCTCAGGCTATTGGGGGTGAGTTAAAACTAATCCAGCAGGGGGATGGGAGCCAAAATTGTAGTTCGAGTATAGAAAAGATTGAGAGTATGGAGATCCGAAATCAAGTATCAGGGATGCAAGATGGCACCGGCAAGCAAGATGATGGTTTGAAGTGTGTCTACTTCAACGCCAGGGGCATCCAGAATAAGGTGGATGAACTTGCAGCATGGGTTGGTACCTGGGACGTCGATGTTGTGGCCATTTCGGAGACATAGATAGAGCAGGCACGGGAATGGTTGTTACAGGTCCCAGGATTTAGATGTTTCAGTAAGAACAGTGGGCGCCACGGTGACACAGTGGTTAGCACTGCTGCCTCACAGCGCCAGACGACCCAGGTTCAATTCCCACCTTGGGCGACTGTCTGTGTGAAGTTTGCACATTCTCCCCGTGC
>NC_057740.1:42601104-42617307 GCF_004010195.1 Chiloscyllium plagiosum
GAAGTGGCAAATGGAGTTTAATGCGGAAAAGTGTGAGGTAGTTCACTTTGGAAGTAGTAACAGGAATGCTGAGTACTGGGCTAATGGTAAGATTCTTGGTAGTGTAGATGAGCAGAGAGGGCTCGGTGTCCTGGTGCATAAATCCCTGCAAGTTGTCACCCAGGTTGATAGGGTTGTTATGAAGGCATATGGTGTGTTGACGCTTATTGGTAGGGGGATTGAATTTCGGAGCCACGAGGTCATGCTTCAGCTGTATAAGACACTGGTAAGGCCGCTTTGGAAAGGGTTCAGAGGAGATTTACTAGGATGTTGCCTGGTATGGAGGGCAGGTTTTATCAGGAAAGGCTGAGGGAACTGAGGCTGTTTTCGTTGGAGAGAAGAAGATTGAGAGGTGACTTAATTGAGACATATAAAATAGTCAGCAGGTTAGATAGGGTGGACAGCGAGAGCCTTTTTCCTCAGATGGTGATGGCTAACACGAGGGGACATAGCTTTAAATTGAGGGGTGATAAATTTAGGACAGCTATCAGGGGTAGTGTCTTTCCTCAGAGTGGTAGGGGCGTGGAATGGCCTGCCTGCAACAGAATTAGACTCGCCGATGTTAAGGACATTTAAATGGGCATTGGACATACATATGGATAATAATGGAACGGTGTAGATTAGATGGGCATCAGATTATTTTCACAGGTCGGTGCAATATAGTGGAGTGGGCCGAAGGGCCTTTACTGTGCTGTAACATTCTATGTTCTATAGTGTGCAGCTATTTCAGAATGGGGTGGGGTGGGGTGGGGCCAGGAGGTAACGCTACAGGCAATGTCATCGATGTAACACCCAGTCTCAACAAAAAGCAAAACCAGCAACTCCTCTGAAAAATAAACTGGTTCATTTAGGAAGGAAACCCGTCACCTTTACCCAGCCTGGGTCGATACGTGACTCCAGACCCCATCAACCTGACACCTAAACCCTCCATCCACACCCTTCCCTCCATCCACAGTGAGCCAATGGATGAAACCAGGTCTTTTAGACAATGATGGCCTCATCAGTAACATGTATGATTAAAAAACTGGTCAGTTAGTTGACTGACGTTACTGGGATCCTGCTGTGCTGCTTACATACATAACCATAGGAACAGGAGGCCATTTAGTCCTTCGAACCTGTTCCATGTTTCGATTAGTTTGGGGCCAAACTATACTTCAATTTATTCATTTCCCAGTAAAAGTGACCATGTAAGATGAGCTCTGCAGTGTGATAGGTGCTACGTAAACTAGAAGTCCATTTCAACAGTGTTTCCTCTCTGCATACCTGGTATTTGAGGAGGCTAATGTTGAAGTAGGAGGCACCAGGATTCTGCTTGGCTTGTTTCTGTAGCTGGACAGTGAGTGCAGACATATTCAACCAGAAATCTTTCACATCGGAATCGCTCTGTGACAGGTCACTGCTCAGAGAGACAGAGGCAGTGATTAGATTCAAAAGCAGCTGGATTGGATCGCCATGTCGTAACTCCAGCAGAAACGGTGCCTGCAGAACCCCCTCAATCTTCAAGAACCTTCACCAGTTCCTGCAGACTTTCTGAAGCTGCCCTTAACCCTTATTGAGCAAAAGAGGCCAGACCCAACACTCAACCATTTCCTGGCCATGGATCCTCACCCACAAATCCTCTGACACGGTCTTGTCTTGACATTTGGTTTGGTTTCAGAGCAGCAGTCCATCGAGACTCTGCTCTGTTCAGGTGGCCAGCGCTGGCTGACCTCAGCAGCTCCAGCCAATCCCAGCTACTCCACATCCCCTTGGTGTCTTTGCCCAACAGAAACTTATCAATCCCAGTCTCGAATGCTCCATCTGACCTCTCGCATTAACAGCTTTTTGACAGAGAAGCTTCTAGATTCCCATGCCACTTTGTGTAAAACATGTGGCTCCTGCCATCAACCTGCTCAGCCTGGATTTTAAACCCCCACACCCCTCACCCCTACACCACCCTACCCCTGAGGAAATCATTGCTCTCCATCAACCTATCCATTCCTTTATCATTTTAAACACCCAATTTAGATTCCTGCTCAACTTCATAAATCCCAAGAAACACTATGTTCTTTTGTGTGAACTGTCCTCCTCATCTAGGCCCAGTTTCATGGTGGTGAATCTGACCAGAGACCTCCCCCACAAAGAGTCTGACCAGACATCTGTACAACTGCAGCATCACTTTCACCTCCTTGGCATTCTGGCTACTTTGAGATAAAGTACACTATTTCACTCACTTTGTTTTAGGACACAAGATTTACAGCACAAAACAGACCATTCAGCCCAACTGAACCATACTAGCCTTTCTATTTCGAACAAGCCTTCTACTATCCCACCTTCACCCAAACACATGGACCTGTCAATATTTCCTTTGCCTCTTCTCTCCCTTGTGTTCACCCATCTTTTCCTCCAACCTATTGATACTATTTACCACAACCAGTCCCTATGGGAGCCACTCCCACCTATTCCTTGCTCTCTGATTGGATTATCCTGATATTCATATTTAGTGGGGAGGCAATGGCCCAGTGGCATTAATTGAGAGACTATTAATCTAGATACCAGCCAACATTCGGGGGACAAAACAGAGATTGCTGGAAATGCTGAGCAGGTCTGGCAGCATCTGTGGAGAGAAATCCGAGTTAACGTTTCAGATTGAGTGACCCTTCCTCGTAATCCCTCATAAGTGAGGAAGGGTAACTCAACCTGAAAGGTGAACTCTGATTTCTCTCCACTGATGCTGCCAGACCTTCTAGCTTTTCCAGCAGTTTCTGTTTTGGATTCTGATTTGCAGTATCGACAGTTCTTTCAGTTTTTAATTTAATGTCCTGGTTCAAATCCCACCAAGGCAAATGGTGCAAGTTAATTCCAGATTTTTATTGAATTCAAAGAGTCTAATGATGACCATGAAACCATCACCAATTGTTAGAAAAACCCAACTAGTTCGGTGATGTCCTTTAGGGAAGGAAACTGCCACCCTTACCTGGTCTGACCTATATGTGACTCCAGACCCACAGCAACGCGGTTGACCCTTAACTACCCTCTGGGCGATTAAGGATGGGCATTAAATGCTGGCCCAGTCAGCGATGCCTACATCCTCATGAATGAATTTAATAAATTACCTCCAGTTCTGGCCTCCCCAACACTGGAAACATTTTCTCTAAATCCATCAGGTTATTGCCCAGCTTTTATTTAGCAAAGAGACTGCAATCCCCTTGGTCCTAGTTACCTTCTATTGCAAGAACTCTCATACTCCGTCACAAACCCCTCCCTTACCTGGATACGGGCAAGAATTCCAGCTTTTTGGAAAAAAAAAACAAACAGAGATGAATTGTGTCCCCTGCCATGTTAACACTCTCTTCCTTCTGGAAGCTCACCTGTACAGTAGTTGTGAGTTGGACAAAAACTGCGAAATGCGGTTAGCGTTCAAAATCCTGAAGCTGATGACAGCTGGCGATGGATTCCCGCTGAAGATCCGAATGATTCCCGCTGGGAAGGACATGGTGAGATCTCCAGTCAGCTTCACAATCACACTGCAAAAGGAGGAAAGCGTCACCATTCCCAATAGAGAGCACAGACAAGCCAGAACAAAACTGCAGGATTCCAGGAGCTGGGAATCAACAGGATGCAGGTTCTTTGTTACCTGTCACTCACCAATCCTCATCTAGGCTGCTTGTCAGCCTTCTCATTCACATCATCATCTCTTAAACTCTGATGTTCCGAAACTAATTCCGACCAGGTCCCGTTTACCCATCACCTGTTGTGTTCATTCCTGAAGAGGGGCTTATGCTCAAAACGTGAACTCTCCTGCATCTCAGATGCTGCCTGACCTGCTGAGCTTTTCCAGTGCTACACTTTTAGACCCATCACCGGTTGTGCTCGCTGACGTATACTGGTGGCCGCTCTGACAATGTCTCCATTTTATAATTCTCAATCGCGTTTTCAAATCTCACCGTGGCATCCTTAGCCTTCTCCAGTCTTGTAACTCTCTTGAAATCCCTGCAATCTTTGCATTCTAGTATCCCTCACATCCCTGGTCGCTTCTGCATTGGTGACAGCGCCTTCAGCTGCCTGGGCCCTAAGCACCCGATTCCCTCCTTAATCCACCCCTTCTCTTCCTTTAAAATGTTTTCCACAATCTCCCTCCGAGCAAGGGCAACATGGTGGCACAGTAGTTAGCACTGCTGTCTCACAGCACCAGAGACCCGGGTTCAATTCCCGCCTCAGGCGAATGACTGAGTGGAGTTTGCACATTCTCCCCATGTCAGAATGGGTTTGCTCCAGTTTCCTCCCAGGTCGGTATGGACTTGTTGGGCCAAAGGGCCTGTTTCCACACTGTAAGTAATCTAATCTAAGTAAGTAATCGAATCTAAGACTTTGATCACTGGCCTGAATATCAATTGTATTTTAAAAGTCTTTTCTGAGACATGCCTTTGGATCTTTTACCATCATGAAGGTGCTAAATCAATGCACATTATTTTCATAAATCAACACCATAAAAGCAAAGTTCCGGATCAGTGTCAGACAGCAGATCATACAGACAAACACGGAATAATGGAGAGAAAATAGAGATTACATCAGCAAATGCTTCCCAAACTCAAATTGTGTCCCTTTTAAAGGTTTTTTGCCTGGATTTGTTAATATGATTTCCTTGTTCAAAGCCAACATGCAACAAAGGAAAAGGGAAGCATTTGCATTTCTATATCACCTTACGCAAACTCAATGTCCCAATTTTCAGTGAGTGTAGCTGTCTCTGAAACAAGGTAGCCAATTTACACACAGTAGGATCCCACAAACAGCAGTGAGGAAAGGAACAGGTTATTGGCTTTACATCTTGGTTCAGGGATAAACATTAACCAACACACTGGAGAGAAATCTCCTGCTCTTCTTCAAAATAGTCCTGATGGAAACTTTCACATCTGCCCAAGGGGACAGACAGGGACATTGTTTAATGCCTCAGCTGAGTGTTTTCACAGAGCAGCACATTGAGACACTGTGTGCCTGAAATGAATGTCGATTAAACCCTGGAGGGAAACCCAATCCCATAACCTTTAGACTCGGAGGTGGAAGAGACTGAACACGAGCTACTCCCCATGGGTGGCACCAACTGTTATTGTTGGATTGATTGAAGAAAGCCGAATGCCTGTAATGAAAACATCAGCTTTTGAGACACTTGGCTCTGTATAAAGTCTCTGCTGACAGTTAGCAGAGTTTCCTGTAGCTGACGATCATACTCACTTTGCAAAGTCTCCAGCCCTGAAGTAGGCATCAATACATTCTGTAAAAGCAGCTGCAATGGGCAAGGTGTCATGGCTGCCTACAGTCACTGGGCTTGGTCCTCGGGAAATACCTGGAGAGTAAAAATAAATCATCTGTGTCACCACCTTCAGTTCTACTATTCCATACGATAATGGCTGATCCTCTAGCTCAATACCCAAATTCACCCTCCTACTCCCCACGTCCCTCCATCCCTTTCGTTACAAGAGCTATGTCTATCTCTTTCTTGAAAACATTCAATGTTTTGGCCTCAACCACTTTCTGTGGCAGAGAATTCCACAGGCTCCCTGCTTTCTGGGTGAAGACATTTCTTCTCATCTCAATCTGAAATGGTCCACCCCGTATCCTTACACTATCTAGCTGGATTCGTACAGTTAAATCCACTTTAGGATCCACTGAGGGCTGACTATTTCAGGCTGAGCAGTTGCTGCCTCAGCAGCACAGAGATAGGGCTGGAGAGCAGGACGAGCTGGGTAGCTGTTTCTAGAGCCAGTAGAGACACAATGGGCTGAATGGTCTCCTGTACTGATGATTCTATGAAGCTGCCTCCACTGCAGCTGGATGAAGTGCTTTCCATACTCAAACAACTCACTGTGTGAGAAAGTTTATTCTCAACCGGCATATACCCACACACACAAAGTTCTCAAAAAGATCAACCATACATTTGAGGAGGGCTCTGACTTGAGGTCAGAGTAGATGTAGTGAGTTGCTGTTCATTGAGCCACTAATTGGCCCCATCTCATAGATTGATATAAACAGTGAAAGAAAGACTTGCATTTTGGAATGTAGCTATCAAACCTCAGAATATCCTAAAGCATTTAGCAAATCCAGAATTACTTTAGAAGTACATTACGGCTGCAATGTTGAAAATGTAGCAGTCCATTTGTGTACTCCAAGTTCCCACTAAAAGCAATATGATAATAACCACAATCTGTTTTAGATGTTGGTTGATGGAAAGATATTGCCAGGGGAACCAGGGGTCCTTCCTAGCCCACCTTGGAATAACATACCCAACTCTGAGAACAGATTTAATGTCTGTTCCAAAACAGAAAAAGATATCTTGGCCAGTACAGCTCTCCCATACTGGGACTCTCATCCTGGGCTAAGGGCTCAGATTGCTGGGGTGAGACTCAGAGAGCGCTACCCTGTGAGACATGCTGGAAACATGGCGACATCATGGACACTCCCCAACATGAATCAAGTCTGACTGAGCACGTACACACACTTGAGGCTGGAGTCGTGGTTCGATTCTGGCTGGGATGTGTCATGGCTGCTTCATCAACAGGACTCTGACTGGCTGCAGGGGATAGAACCGATGGGCTGACAGGCCTGGTCTGATGGAAACAAGGAATCAATTAGTTTATGAAAACATGCAGAGATCATCACAGCTATTCACAGATTGAAGTTTCTAACCAACTGCTGAGAGAGATTGGTGAATAAGTTACAACGAAGAGAAACAACATCTTCCACATCTTCAGGATATCCCAGAAGGCCTTACACTTAAAGTCCCTGTTGAAGTCTAGTCCCATATTAAAATAGGAGAATGGCTGTGGGACCTAATTATAGCTGTGGGAGCTTACTATGTACAGCCAGGTTCTGTTTTTGTGATATTGGTTGTGGGGTTAATATTGGATTCCAGATCACTGGAGAAAACTCACCTGCTCTCTTTCAAATAATTGCTAGAGGATCCTTTACATCCACTTGACAGGGCAGGCAGGACCTAAGGAGAGTATACCTTCCGAATGACAACAGTTCCAACAGAGCAGCATTCCCCTCAGAATCACACGGAGACCAACCAATAGGGAGAGGCTGAATTGGCTGGGCCTGTGTTCCCTGGTGTGTCGGAGGCTGAGGGGTGACCTTATAGAGGTTTATAAAATCATTAGGGGCATGGATAGGATAAATAGCCAAAGCCTTCTCCCTGGGTTGGGGGAAGTCCAGAACTAGAGGGCATAGGTTTAGGGTGAGAGGGGAAAGATACAAAAGGGATCTAAGGGCAACTTTTTTCACACAGAGGGTGGTGCGTGTATGGAATCAGCTGCCAGAGGAAGTGGTGGAGGCAGGTACATTTACAGCATTTAAAAGGCATCTGGATGGGTATATGAATAGGAAGGGTTTAGAGGGATATGGACCAAATGCTGGCAAATGGGACTAGGTTAATTTAGGATATCTCATCAGCATGGACGAGTTGGACCGAAGAGTCTATCTCCACCACTTTCTCTGGCAGCTCATTCCATACGTACACCACCCTGTGTGAAAACATTGTCCCTTTTAAATCTTTCTCCTCTCACCCTAAATCTATGCCCTCCAGCTCTGCACTCCCCCACCCCAGGGAAAATACTTTGTCTGCTTACCCTATCCATGCTCCTCATGATGTTATAAATCTTTATAAGGTCACCCCTCAGCCTCTGATGCTCCAGGGAAAACAGCCCCAGCCTGTTCAGCCTCTCCCTGTAGCTCAGATCCTCCAACCCTGGCAACATCCTTGTAAATCTTTTCTGAACCCTTTCAAGTTTCATAACGTCCTTCCGATAGGAAGGAGACCAGAATTGCACACAATATTCCAAAAGTAGCCTAACCAATGCCCTGTACAACCGCAACATGACCTCCCAACTCCTGTACTCAATACTCTGACCAATAAAGCCTAGGACTATATATATCCTCCCAGATGCCAAGTTGCTATCACTTCCCTGAGTTTGAGACTGCTCACATTTGTGTTTTTGACTGGTGGGTGTGTTGGCGTCTTACACATTGTAAAAAGTTGTTGTTTTTGTCATGATTATCTTTCACATTCCCACTGTGAGCATATCTTTCAGTGTTCGACACAGTTCTCCAAGTTTAATTCTATTCCTCCTTGAATATGGCTGCACCTGGTGTTATGCAGGATTTAGGCTCCTGGATACCTGGAGTAACCAGCTCCCTGGAGTGCGATATCTGGCTCTGCCCATCTATCCTACAAACAACTGAGCCACTCTGTCGCTGTGTGTCTGTTGTGTATCACCCATTTGCTTTTGGTTTTAAAGAGGTTGTTCTGGGTTTTGGGAGAGCTAGGTGATGGCTAAGCAAGGCTGTCGAAGTTGCCTTCCACATGATCTCTGCTGGCAACAGTAATCCCACGTCCAGATCTATTAATCCTCAGTGTAACATCAGAATGTCAAAATCCTATTTTTCAACCTACAGATCATGATTAAATGCTTTAGCAGCATGAACTACCCACTCGACAGGGCTCAAATTGGAGGTAATATGGTAAGGCTGTCACACCTCCTTAAAAAGGGTAGACTGCTGTCAAAACAAACTGTTCTGAAGGGTCACTGGATCCAAAATATTAACTTGGATTTCTCTCTGCACAGATGCTGCCAGACCAGCTGAGATTTTCCAGCAATTTTTTATTTTGTTTCATTACAGTTCATATTGTCCAGCCTGTTGTTGAAACTCTAATGAACACTGTACTTTCCGGAAGGGTCCATTAACAGAATTCCATCCTCTTTGAAGTGTATTACTGTATCACCTTTGACATTTTCTATGGTATCAAACCTGTCCGGGTACAATTGTTCCAAGTCCTGGAGCATCAAGGTAATTATTTCTGGCCTCTCTGGCTCAATTGGTGTCTTGGTGTTCTCCTGAATAGACACACGCTGTTCTCTGTACACACTGGCAGTCCTGCTATTGTGGTTCCACTCCTGTTCACCAGGCAAAATACTTGGGGGGGTTTCTATGGAGACTCATTATTACGGCTATCCGTCATCAATGTACAAGTGTGAGCAATGGCCATTCCATTACATGCAGTCAAGTTTTATGTCTGTGGGTTGTACCATTGACTCCCAATGGTCCATTTTCATGTTCTTCTCCAGTCTGACTGGAAGACCGAGCGAGTGCGCCAGCTCCTGGGTTGACTTGAGCAGGTGTTGCCAATGTTGAGTATCGAATGCTATTTGTCGGGGGTTACTGCAATGAGGTGGCAATGTCCCTACCTCTGAGCCAGGGGTTCCTGGTTCAAGTCCTACCTGCTTCAGAGCTGTGTGATAACATCTCTGAGCAGGCCAATTAAAAATATTTTGATCCTAATTGTGGCAAAAGCCTTGGTTTCACTTTGCTTGCGACTTTGTCACAGACAGGATGTGGAAGGTTTGCTTGCCCTTTCATTGAATGATCTTCCATTCTGAAAATGGAGCCTTCTCAGGCTGGCTGAGAATTGGCGTATGCACCAGGTTTATGGGTGAGGTCTCCAACATCATTACACGTGTACTGCACAGGTCTCTTGTTCGGTTGAATCCTCTTATAGCCTCTGGTTGTCCTTCACAGGTCAGCCCAGTGTCCTTTTACACTGTATCACTTACCTACAGCATGGATCATGGGCCGCGGTTCACACTTGGTATATCAGACCAAACCTCCCATGTGGCTACTTTGCTTACAGCGCCACCTAACGTCTGCAGGCTCAGGGACTGGCTACAGTTTCAGGTAATGTGTGGTATACTATATGAATTTCAGGCAGAAATGATATTAGTTACGGAGGCTCTATGTCCCAAAGATTGGTAAATTATATCAAAAATTAGGTGACAACCAACCCGTGCTTGAAAAATTCAAAACCGTCTCCAGCATGAGCTGTAGGCTGCCGTCAAATCACACTGTTCTGAAGGGTCATGGACCCAAAACATTAACGTGGATTTCTCTCTCCACAGATGCTGCTAGACCAGCTTAGAGTTTCCAGCAATTTCTGATTTTGTTTCATTACAGTTCATATTGTCCAGCCTGTTGTTGAAACTCTTGTGAACACTACTTTTCGGGAGGGTCCATTAACAGAATTCCATTCTCTTTGAGTGGACTTCTGTATCACCTTTGACATTTTCTATGGTATCAAACCTGTCTGGGTACAATTGTTCAAAGCCTTGGATAACACTTGTTAAATAACCTTTTTTGTGCTAATAAATACACTAATAACCAATTTGGTAGAAACTACTTTTATTCGTTTCCGGGACTCTCTTGCAAACAGAAAGACCCTGCTTACATATGGCACCTGTTCCAACTCAACAAAATAGGTGACTGCCATTTCTCACAGCAATGCTTCGCCAAGCCAAGCTGCCAGATTTAACTGGAATAAAACACAAACTTGGCAGTTAACTGTCAATCATAATCAATCTGCTGCGATCTCTAAGGCAGCACCTCTACCAGTGTGCACTTAGAGTCATAGAGATGTACAGCATGGAAACAGACCCTTCGGTCCAACCTGTCCATGCCGACCAGATATCCCAACCCAATCTAGTCCCACCTGCCAGCACCCGGCCCATATCCCTCCAAACCCTTCCTATTCATATACCCATCCAAATGCCTCTTAAATGTTGCAAAATAGGCACACTCTTCTCACACTGTACTGAAATGTCATTTCCCTTTACACCAGTACTTTTGCAAACTGTCCAGAGGAGTGCATGATGAAAATCTTTGACAAAAGATGGCCTTTTTCAGCAAAACTGAAGCCCTGTCCTACCAAACGGTGTTCACCAGACAGAGCCGGTTGTGAGACAGAAGTAGCCACACACTCTCCCACTAACACATAGCATCCTGGATGGACAATGGCTGCTGGTCACATGTTCTACATCCTGGTCACTTGCTCTTTAATATGTTCCCTTCTTAAAAGGATATCACAACACATTTATTAGCCAATCACAGCTGAACAATTGGCATCGGGATGGATGGGGAGAAATTTGGTTCATCGGGATTTTGTAAAGTTGGGCGCGGATGGAAACAGTTTTAATCAATTGGGAATGACCAAACAGGAGTGAAAAGGAGGGGAGGTGGATCTTTGAGATTCTATACCTTAATCAGCTATTTTCTGAGTGAAAATGAGAAAATGATTGGAGTCCATACATACTGCGTCTGTCCCTTCGAGCAGAATGGCGAACAGTTTCTTTTTTGAGTGACGGCGTGGAGGAGCAACCAGTGTCGTCTCCCTGACGGAGGCCTCTGCTTGGACACTGGAAGCTGCTGTGAACACAACCAGACACATGAAAACAACCCAACTGCAAAACCTGTTGTCACAATGTCCTGGGAGTGTTTGATGCGGACAACGGAAAGAGAGCTTTAGTCTGTATCTCAGCCTGTGCTGTCCCTATCCTGGGAGTGTTTGAAGGGGGACAGTGTAGAGGGAGCTTTAGTCTGTATCTCAGCCTGTGCTGTGGGGACAGTGTAGAGGGAGCTTTAGTCTGTATCTCAGCCTGTGCTGTCCCTTTCCTGGGAGTGTTTGATGCCGATGTTTTTGCCTGTAATTCAGAATATTGTAGTCTCAGCAATGGCCTTTGCTGAATTTACAAGCTTCCTTTACATTACAGGCCTCTGTTGACTGCACCCAGGTCACCAGAAGAACACCAAGTCATCAACCTGCCTCCTTCTCAACCAGGAGATCTTTCCACTTCCTGAATGCGCAGATAGCGTACAGCCACATTAATGTGTTCTTGCATCCATTTGCAGGAAGCTGCCACGACTTGCGGAGCCCAAGGAGTTCACAACTGCCTCATGGGTTTTTTTTTTCCCTGTGGTTAGCTTCACCTTATAAAACAATGCTGTTTAAGTGATGATTGATGATACCCTTTGTTTAGCCACTAAAGGAACTCAAAAGGCCCTCCTAACACAGCCACTTATTCACTGGTGTGGAGCAAGCTACTGGCATCTTGAAGGTATACTTTATGTATTTTGACCATTCCGGAGGAGATCTACTGAATTCCACTGCGAGGGTAGCCAAAATAGTCATTGTGTGCTACATGCTACACAAGAGTGCAGTTGGAAAACTGACAAGCAGAGAGGCCAGGAGCCAGGCCTATAACATCTGAAGAGGTGGATAATAAGGAATCAGGGAAGAGGCTTTGGAGGAGCAATGGGAAATCAACTAAGATTCACAGTCATGTAGCCATTACTGCTTCTTTACTGGAAGAGTTATCACTCGAAACCTGCTAATTCAGAGCAGATTCTCCTAGGCTCTTGAAAGGTCACAAGTCACACCAGCTAGTAGGTCGCAGAAAGCATCTTCCATTTAAAATAGCCACCCTTCCTTGAGGAAATGCTCATCTGCAACAAGAGAACCAGTAATGCACACTGAACGACAGTGCCATAATATGATCTCCACATAATTCACTAAAATAGCTTGAGAAGTTAGTTCACAATCTGAACTATTTACATATTTGTTGGAGGTTGTCAATGAACTCGTGAAATGCCAACCTGTGCTAACTCAAACCAAGTCCACAATTCCAAGATTGCCAGAAGGAACCTGAACTTTACACCCATATCCCTCAGATATGATTCTTAAGCTAATCGTGTAGCAAATACTACAATTGCACAGTGATACTGGACATGTGTTACAAAAGGGTGGCATGCTGGCTCAGTGGTTAGTACTGCTGCCTCATAGCTCCAGGGACCTGGATTCAATTCCCACCTTGGGCAACTGTCTGTGTGGAGTTTGCACATTCTCCCTGTGTCTGCGTGGGTTTTCTCCGGGTGCTCCGGTTTCCTCCCACAGTCCAAAGACGTGCAGTTTAGGTGAATTGGCCATGCTAAATTGCCTGTTGTGTTAGGTGCAGGGGTAAAATGTAGGGGAATGGGTCTGGGTGGATTGCTCTTCAGAGGGTCAGTGTGGACTTGTGGGCCGAAGGGCCTGTTTCCACACTGTAGGGAATCTAATCATCTAAAAAAAATTCTTAAGTCCCTTTCGATGTACACTGACATCCAATATCAGGAGGGATCCAGTTCCTCATCACTGCCCTCCAGTGGCCCATCAAGGTCCTCACAATCAAACTTAGCTCATTGTGTTACTACACAGTGAGAATGAATGGAAAGGGGTTTGGGCCATTGTCTCTGTCAAGAAAGCAACTCACCATGACCTCTCCTTGATAGGGAGGAGTAGGCAATAAACGCTAGTCTTGATGGTGATGCCCTCAGCCTGAGAATAAGGCATTCGCCAACAGCTCAGGTTAAATTTGAACTGGATCAAATACAGCCCGGAATCTCATACAAGAGACTGGCAGAGGAATGGAAATGCTTCCTTGCCCTTTCTGTCCCCAAACTCCATCCAGGCACCGTGCTAAGCAGACTAGCTGGGCAGAGGGTATCTGGGAGGCTGTGGGAGCTTTAAAATGGCCACTGCCTTCCAGATAAACTCCTGATCGTCATTGTGTGCTCATCTGGACACTGGAGGTGACCAAGCCTGTAACTGTCCAACACTCTGGTCAATAAAGGGACAATACAGATTTTTTTCCCCAAAGCAAACAAAACGAGAAGCAAACTAGAAACAGAACCTGTAGCTGAAGCGATGGTGTTAGTGGCCAGTCCCTGGGGAGTTTGAACTGAAGGCTCAGTGTTTGAGCAGGTATCCACAGGAGACAGCTCTCTGTCTGCGCCACAGTGAAGATCCATACTTGAGGGCCCCTCATTCGATAGGAGGTTACAAACAGGAACAGGGCGAGAGGAAGCTTCGTTGCAGGTTGGGGAGAAGCAGCTGTTAAGTGGTAGTGAGGCTGGAGGGGTGACGGGCTGGGGGGTCCAAGGTCTAGATTCAGGAGATGGTGAGGAGGTGTCAGTAGTCGGGAGAGAAGGTGAATCGAGTCCAGAGTCTTCCACAGTTTCTAGTGCACTGGAGCTGGTCGGAGCACTCAACGGCAGAGGATTCCCATCGACCTGGTGGCACTGAGCTGGGGAGAGGAGGAAAGACTTTCAGCGAGATCATTGGCATCACAAAATGGAATCTCATTCTCAACCTCTCCCCTTGCCTGAGGAGTAGCTGCCCTCAGGTTAAACTGTCTCTCTCTCTCTCTCACTCACAGAGCAACCTCATGGTCTGGTAAATCTGTAGCAACTTTACTTTCACAATTAATTTGTAATAATTTGGCAGGATAAAGGTCAACTTCATGCAGAAAGGATGTTATTCATGTTTGGGTGAAATATAATCCGATAAACATGAAAGTGGTGCAGAAGATGATCTTAGAACCCCCAATTTTTCACAGTCCCATAGATGTACAGCTATGTCATAATCACAGAAACAGGATGCACCCGCTGTCTTTCAGTATTTCATACAAGATTCTGGACAGGGTAAACATGGGAAGGGCTTATGCCTGAAACATCCACTCTCATGCTCCTCAGATGCTGCCTGACCTGCTGTGCTGTGCACCACACTTTTTGACTCTGATCTCCAGCATCTGCAGTCCTCACTTTCTCCTGGGGTAGGCATAGGGAAGAGATTGTCTCTAGGTTGGGCAGAGACACAGAATAAGGGGACACTAGTTTCAAACCGATTTTTCTTCTCCCAGAGGATAGTGAAGGTCAGAATTCTCCCCACAGCCCCAGGCAGATATGAAGGCAAGATCACACACAGTGTTTAAACAAGAAATCAATTTTAGAATTTGAGGGCTATGAGAAGCTGCCATAAAAGAGCCAAGAGCCAAGTGGTGCGGGAAATGCACAGCAGGTCAGGTAGCATCCGAGGAACAGGAAAATTGACTTTTTGGGCAGATTAGCCAAGATCTTATAGAAGGGGCGAGGCTGGCTTGAGGGGCCGAATGCCTACTGCTGCTGTCATTTATGTTCTTCCATGCTTCCACCCCTTCTTCATCTCTTCCGATCATCATATCCTTCGATCCCTTTCTCCTCCATGTCCTCTCCAGCTTCTGCTGAAATATATTCAATACTATTCCTTCCTGTGGTAGGCAGTACCTTAACAGTTGCGTGAATGTAGAAATAAAGTTTCTCTTGAATTTATTTCTCTTGGATTTATTAATGATTCTCTTACATAGACGGCCAATCGTTCTGGTCTCACCCACAAACAGAAACATCTCAATGTCAAAGTAAACATGAGGCAGTGAGTGAGTGAGTGACACAGAATAAGCCAATCCCATTACCTCCAAGTTCTTGTTTCTCAAACATGGCGTCCAACGGAGGCCCAAATAGTGGATCCAGAAAGCTGTCACCATTCTGTGAGGCAGTTGTCCTGCCGGAAGAGAATGGGGAAAGGGGAGATAACACAGCAATAAATATCACAGTTAATAGGATCAGGTCATTTGTGAATCCAGACACAAAAACGACAGCCTGAAACATCAGGGGTTACAGTTGGTAGAGAGCCATGTAAGGCAGAGAATCCCTGAGACCACAAACCATTAGACAGCAGACCTGAAGTAGGCCATTCAGCCCATCAACTCTGCTCTGCCCTTCGATGAGATCATGGCTGATCTAATCATCCTCAACTCCACTTTCCTGCCTTTTCTCCATACCCCTGATTCCCTTGCTGGTTACAAATCTGTCTACCTCAGCCTTGAATATACCTAACAATCCAGCCTTATCAGCCCCCTACGATAAGGAATTCCATACATTCACTACCCTTACAAGGAGTTCCTCCTCATCCCTGTCCTTCAAAATGCCAACCCCTTATTCTGAGATGACATCCTTGGCCCTAGACTCTTCTACAATGGGAAGCTGGGTTACCATCTCTGTCGGATTGTTCTGGAGGGTCCGGGAACAAAAGATGGAATTGTCAGGACATTGCCTAGAGCAAACCAGGGAGAAGAATCCCAGGACAAGTGCCAGATATGAATTGCTCTCCTGAAAACAAATTCCCAATATGAAAGTGCAGGAATGAAACTTCAAGACATTCCAAAATCCCTGGTGGATCCTCTCACTGAAGGGCGGATCACATACCTGCTGGCCTCGGAGCCTGGGCTGCTGCATTGGAACATAGTTGCCTCTGTATTTGGAGCAAACACAGAAATCAGAGTCGTCATGTGAAAAAAGAATAATTTAGTGTCAAGATCAAGACCAGGAAGCAACAGAATTATATTCCATTAGGCTCACTAACACGCACCAATCCAAGTTTCCTGAGGCAACCCTGTGCAGACATCTAGGAGATCTGAAGCTGATGTGCAGAGCAGATGTGTGCAGGGAGGA
>NC_057740.1:42617807-42673095 GCF_004010195.1 Chiloscyllium plagiosum
AAACGTCGAATCTCCTGTTCCCTGGATGCTGCCTGACCTGCTGTGCTGTTCCAGCAATAAAGTTCCAACCAATGATGCCCATCTCCCAAGATCTGTCATTAAAAAAAAAGACTAAATTAAACTGATTTTTGATCAAGAGCCCAGGGTTCTGTGATGCAGGCAGGAATGTGGAGTTGAGACAATAATGAGCTTGGCCATAATCTTATTAAATATCACAGATGGCTGAATGGCCTGATCCTAATCCAAATCCATATTCTAACTCCCAATGCTTTAGAATGTCAGTTTTCCATTCTGTCTGTCCAGGGCCAAGCACAGGTTGTCCCAATATTATGTTAAAGTTACTGAAGCCTAGATACAGAAACGTGCAACAGGGGATTTGCCCAGTGTGCACTGAGCTTGTGCAATTAAAGCAGGTTAAACGTTTATATTGGGGATCACAGACAATGAAGGATCTTGACAGGGGAAGAAATTCCAGCGACAACTCACACAATCCAAGATGCTCACCATTGTTTAATTACTACAATGGCCCAATATTGGCCTTTCCCACAAACCTCACTACCCGAATATTAAGATGGCCACTTGAATAAGGTAATCCAGAACATTCCAACCAATCGTTCAATGACCACAGCAGGTCAATAGGTCTCACAGTCTAGTGATGGCTTACACACATCATTACTCATGAGGAGCAAAATATTTTACTACAACCTTCCCCCCTCCCCCCCCTCGTAAAAGAGGTGGCAGCAAATTGTGAAAAGTCACCAGCTAAGGGTCGGGCTAATGATGGTTGGTTTACTCACAATGGAGTCAGCATCCGGAGAGCCCCTGCAACAGGAGAAAGGGCAATTGTTACAAGCAATGCAAATAGTCTCAGAACAACAGACAGCATCACACGTGCTCCTCTGACAGCCTCTCCAACTCTGTGAATTACACCCCATATTCCCATCCATTCCCCCAGGCTCTCACCTCCCCCCCCACTCCATGATCTCTACCCCACTCCTCCAGGCTCTGACACCCCTATTCCGAGATCACAGTTTGTCAGCTGTGTGCGAGGTAAAGAACTCCCAGATTTACTATCCCGAGACAAAACTCCTGATCCTCTTTGTCTTAAAACCTGTGACCCCATATTCTGAGATGATGTCCTCTGGTCCTTGACTCTCTCACAAGGGGGAACAATCTCTCTACATCTCCCCTGTCAAGTCTCCCTATAAATCCTGTACATCTCAGTGAGGCCCCCGCACATTTTTCTGAACTTCAGTGAGTTCAGACCCAAAACTAGAAATTTCTGGAGAAACTCAGCAGATCTGATAGCATTAGTGGAGAGAAAGCAGAGAGTTAACATTTCAGAACCATTCTGAAGGGTTACTGGACCCAAAATTTTAACTGTTTTCTCTGCACAAATGCCACCAGATCTGCTGAGTTTCTTCAGTAATTTCTGTTTCTGTTTCAGATTTTCAGTACCTGCAATTCTCTGAGTTTTGTTTTGCCCAATCCACCCAACCTCACCTCATAAGACAGTCCCTCTATACTTGGGAGCATTCTCTGGACTGCCTCCAATACCAATACATCTTTCCAAAACTCTTCATAGTATTCCAGCTGTGATCCCTGGCATACTTACTTCAAGGCCCTCTCTATGTTTATACCCCATTCCCAGCTCAGTTGCCTTCCCCATTATCCATTGAACTTGGATGCGAGCTTTTTGTGATTCATACGCAAGGACTCTTGAAACCCTCTGTCCTGTCGCTTTCTGCGGTCTTCCTCCATTTAAATAACATTCAGTTTCTCTATTCTTCGTACCCAGGTGCATCACCCTTTATATCCTCACATCACATTCCATCAGCCAGGTTGTTTGTGTGCTCACATCACCTGTCTACATCCCTCTTTGTTTTATCATCACCTTTTGTTCACCCTCCTGATTTTGCACCACAGCTGATTTATTGGTTACATCGACTAATAGCTATCTGGGGATATGGAGCAAACATGGGTAAATGGACCAGAGGTACAGGCTAACAGAGGTGGCAGGAGATCAACTAGATGGGGAAGATAGATGGCAAATTCCTTCGAGAATGGGAGTGCAGGTGGAGAAATATGAGAGGTATTAGCATTTTGATAGATTTTTAATCAAACATTACAGGATTATTAGGAATTTCCTAAATATAATGAAATGGGTTAGTCTCCAAATGGAATGAGGGAAATGGACCGAGTGGCCTATTTTACGCTGCTATTTGTCATTAATTCTCTTGGAGTTGGAGTTGGAACAACGGGAAACTCACGTGGAATCGGTGTCCTTCTCTCTCTTGCCAAGTCCTGGGATCACAAATGATTTCCTCTTGCTTTTCTTTGGAGCTGTTTCACAAGAGATAACAAGTCACAATTCCCATTAAAGCCCTTTACTTTCCACAGCCTGGAGTCCTGATCGATAGAGGCACAACCTTTGTGTTGGCTAATCAGTTCCCCTGACCCTCGAGCCTCCCTGAGTGATTGTGTGCCATGTGGTGCTGACTCAAACCAGCACACAGGATGGCGCTGCCCTCTGGCATGTGCTGTCAACTTGAGCAAGGTGCCAAGGCTGTTCAAACAATCCCCATTCTCTGTGCCAGGGAGAATGAGCTTTAAAACCCTATAAATCTCCACAGAGAACTCCAGCCCAGCAGTAGCTGCTGGAATGTGGCTCTGGGACCGCAGAGCAAACAGGAGTCAGGGCAGGAGAGAAGAAAGTTCTCAATCTACTGGAGATCCTATGGATCTCTTTACAGAGCCGCAGTGGGGCACAGAGAAAGCTTGGAAGATAAAAGGTATTATTTCACTCCAAGTGTTGATGACAGGGAGCTGTAACACAGAGTCTCTCTGTGTAGCTCAGTCCCTGACAGGAAGACAGCAGATCTGTGTCTATGTTGACAGTCAATATCGTAGGGAACAGCAACACCAATGAGAAGCAGCTCACCTTCCAGCAGAACCTCTGGGTTACATTCCTCAAACTCAATTGGCCCTGGAAACAGGAGGACAGAGGCAGGAGTCAGACTGAGTCTCCCAACAACACTCCAAAACCAATATCATACTTCTCATGTCACTCACATTACCCACCCACAGGGCAGGGTCAACACAACCCATCTCCCCAGAGTGGGCAGTTGGGGGAACACACCCACGTTACCTGGCTTCTCTTTGCCGGTCCCTTTGGTCAGGGCATACTTCTGGATCAGGTCCTGTACCCGAATATTCTCCACATTCTGTTTGAACTCTTCATGAACCTGGAGAAGGAAAAAAAACATATTGGGACTTGCGGGAGACTCAGCTGGGTTCCTCTGATAGCTGGTTTGGAATGTCCGCTCTCCCTAATCAAGAAGGACAGCAGATACATCGGAACACCACTTCCCCTCCAAGCCACCCACCATCCTAACTTAGAAATATATCACTGTTCATTCAGTGTCGCTGGGTCAAAATCCTGGAACTCCCTCTCTAACGGCATTGTGGGTGTGACTGCACTGGTTCAGAAGTCAGCCCCCCCACAAACAGTATCCCAATTTTCCCGTCAAATACCCTAACTTTCCATTTTTAACATCAAATTGGTGTGAAGGCCCCTCATATTTTTGCTATCACTGCACTTCATGGTTTCTCCAGCATTTGAGTCCATTTCACTCTATCCCCCAACAGTCTCTATAGCATCTGACCATCTGTACAAAGAACTCGCCTTCATTTATTTACTATTTTTCTCTCGAGTATCTAAAAATAAAAGAAAATCAAGTGTCAAACAATACTGGGAGCACCAGACAGTGACAATGCAATTAAAATGGTTACAATCAGGAGTAGGTCATTGAGTCCAGCAAACCTATTCCATCATTCAGTTCGATCATGGCTGTTCTATAAAATATCTCTTTCTATTGGTCTCTGCCGTGTAATCCCAACTATTACCATCTAAATGTATCTGGAGTGATACTTGAATCCTAATGGTACAAGGAAATTGGCGCTGGATTTATTAATTGAGTTAATTGAGTAATAATTGATTGAATAAATATCAGAAGCCAGCAATCATGGGGAGTTTATTTTATGGAGTATAATTAACTGAAATAAAGCTCACACTAAAATTGTGGACTTGAACTCAGTTCATAAACAGTTACAACTTCCAGTGTATACTATAAAACCCTGTACCCAACAAGAATCTGTCAGTGTCAGGGGTGGGGGTGTTAGAAGGAAGTGCTTTCTGACATCATCTGAAAAGCCTGGTTCAGATTCTCAACTTCTCTCTCTTGCTCTGGACTTCCACATAAAGAAGGAATAATTTCTTCAAATTGACTTCAATAACTCCTTTAATCATAAACCACCTCAGTTTGATCGCCCCTTAAATCTTCTAATGAGGAATCCCATATACTCCAGAGATGTATAATGACATCTCCGAATAGACTGATTGAAAAATATCTACAGTCTCAGGAACACAAGCCCAGTCTAAGCAACCACTTCTTGTCATTTAATTAATTCTCATTTGCACGTGGAAAGAACATTTCCAAACTGTAGCTCAGTCAGAGAGTGAGCCGCAGCTCTGAGACTCACCTGGCCCACCTGAACGTGAGTATCTTCAATGGAGTGCGAGTATGACTTGATTAATCCCTTCATGTGTCTCAGGTGAATCTCTTCAACTTGCTGGAATTTCTGCAGAGTCAGAAATCAGAGGATTGGGATCTCAGAATGACAAAAAACAAGAAGAGACCTTGCAGGATCCTGGATAGAATCTAAAACCGCAGTAACCCTTTCAAAGCCAGTTCAAAAGCTGAAGCTCAGTATCACCTCCCCAGCCTCAGAATCCCCCTGGCCCACATCATCGAATGATTTTTATTTTCTCATGTACTTTTCAAACTTTGCATTGTCCTGTAGACCTCAGGCAGTTTCTGGGATTTCTAAATTCACCCCACCCCACACTAAAATTATATTTCCTTTCTGTTTATTTTTAGTGTGGAGATAGATTCCCACTGTCTGTCTGGTCACAGAGTGCAATCCCACTGTGACAGAACCTTTGACAACAATGTTCCTATTGTGGACCTCCTAATGACTGCTGTGACACAGATCCATGCTCTCAGTCTAATACCTCCTTCGGAAGGAATGTCTATCCCTGAACTATTTCTCAAATGCAAGTAAAGTATTTGAGTTCTCCCTCCTCACTTGATCATTTGAATGAGGTTGAGGGACATGGCCTGTTTCTGCAAATTCCTGAAAGACAGGAGGAGTTTACACGCACACACACAGACGCACACACACAGACACAGATGCACACACACAGACACAGACGTATACACACAGACACACACAGACACACACACCTCCCATTACAGTTACTTCCAGTCTCCAACACAAGCAAACTCCATGACATTACACTGGATATACATACCATTCGGCCCCACCGATCCATGCTGGTGTTTAAGTGACATTCGAGCCTCCCACCCATCTTTCCTCATCACAATCCTCTATTCCCTTCTCCCTCATGGCTTTCACTAAATTCCTTATAAACACATTGATGTTAGTCTCTCCCAGTGGGAATGTGTTTCACATTCCCAACACACTCCAGGTGAAGAAATTCTCCCAAATACCTTCTTGACTTTCTTGGGGATGGTCTTCTTTTGATGACCTCTCATTCTAGTCTTGCCCTCCCACCACATGAGAAAACATTCTCTTTGATACCATTCAAACACAACCCTTCCCCATTTTAAGGATCTTGATTAGATTGCCCCTTTGAGAACACAAAACAGCAAGCCAGCCTGTTTATCACTTCTTGATGTTAAACCTTCACATTTCTGTTTTTTTTTATCCTTGTAAATCTATTCTGTCCTGTCGCCAATACCTCAAAATCTTTTACAATACAGATTAGAACTGCACACATTGTCGAATGTGATCTAACCAAGTTCGACATCAGTAAAGCAGTTATGCTGAATCTTTCAATTTGACATCTGTAGAAATAAAGCCTAGAGATGATTCTTTGTAAAATAATCCTGGAAATCCCCAGTGCATCTTGCAGCAATTAATGTGTCTGTACTTTAAGACACTCAATTTCTTCTCCACACCCAGATGCACAACTTCAAAGTAATAAAGAATCTCCCTCTTAACTAACATTTTTGAACTTCATTTACCTAATCCATACCAATTCTGGAGTTCATGTATGTATTCCTGTAATGGGTTACAGTTCACCTTAGTATTGGCTATCCACCCATCCCCCAATTTGGTGTTATCAGCTCAAACCTGGGCAGCATCTGCCATCTTCAGCTGGTAGTCAGAGCGGGCAGTACGATATTTCTTGATGCTTGCCTTGTAAGATTCTGCAGCTTTCTTTGATTTGGCTTCAGCCTGTGAGGGAAAGCCAGGGCTAGTGATTGAAGCAAAAAAAAAACGCACACACTGTCCCAGCCGAGGCAGGAGGCTCAGAACCCTCACTGGAGCAAGACAGCTCATCAACAAACCGCACCCCACTTCAAAACAGACCCCAGTGAGGGTGTGTGTGTGTGTGTGTGTGTGTGCGCGCCCGTACCCCAGTGAGAGTCAGTGTGTGTGTGGGAGGCCATACCCCAGTGAGAGTCAGTGTGTGTGTGGGAGGCCATACCCCAGTGAGAGTCAGTGTGTGTGTGGGAGGCCATACCCCAGTGAGAGTCAGTGCTTGCCTTGTAAGATTCTGCAGCTTTCTTTGATTTGGCTTCAGCCTGTGAGGAAAAGCCAGGGCTAGTGATTGAAGCAAAAAAAAACGCACACACTGTCGCAGCCGAGGCAGGAGGCTCAGAACCCTCACTGGAGCAAGACAGCTCACCAACAAACCGCATCCCACTTCAAAACAGACCCCAGTGAGAGTCTGTGTGTGTGTGTAGGTATATAAAGAGTTGTGGGCTTGGGTCGTTGTGTCTGTGTGGGGTGTGTTTGTCTGTACCCCAGTGAGAGTCAGAGTGTGTGTGTGGGGGTGGGTCTGTACCCCAGTGAGAGTCAGCCATATTGAAGTGGGAGTCAGTTCCCAAGAAACCCAGACACATTGAGCCCTGAAAGACTGGTACCTTATCAATCTCTTTCTGAGAAGCCCCATCCTTTTTCAGTCTGTCCCACTCCAGCCATTTGCTTTGATAATTGTCTTTATATTTCTGCAGGAGCTGGCCACTGGATTGGACATTCTGCACAGCTTCCAGTGTACCTGACACCTCTTCCTTTGTCTGCAGGTAGTGGGAGAGAGAGAGACACACACACACACAAGGGGAAATGAATTTGATGGGTCACATTTCAGATTTGTACCAAATTCCGTTGAGGCAGCAAATGCAGTGTATCCCATCCAGCCAGAGCATGGAGTCTGTGAGAGATTATAAACCACCCAACCCCTGCTCCTGTCCCGACCCCTGGACTGTTTGGATGTGACCCTGACAATCGCTGACAGGGAGATGGTGATCAGTGCCTCATTACCTTCCTGTGCATTTTGACCTGCTCCTCGTTGAACCGATTCATTTCTTTGATCAAGTCGTTGAGTTTCCGCACTAACTCGAAATGACAAAGTGCCAATTTATCAGCTGAGGTCCGGAACACATCCCACATTGGAGCGAAAGTCCTGAAAAATTCACTGTATTACACTCTGTGGAGCATCTCACTGGCTGCAGTTATAAACCAAATGCAATTAGTTGGGAAGCAGATCCTGCATTTGTCTCTCCATGACCCCCCCCCCCAAACAAAGATTCAGGGCACATTCACTCCAGCTCACAGTGCACAGCGAATCCTGACCCTGACCCTTGATGTGTATGGGTCTGAAAGGGTTAATACTTGATTGAACCCAATAAGCACCACCCACTGTGATGATGATGTGGGTACCCTGTCAGAAAGGACAGACCAGAGCTAAGAGTCTCTGTAATAATGTGGGCCATATTTGTGTAACCTGTAAATCATTACAAAAGTGCAATAAACATCCTATTATTTACTCAAAAAGACTCTTCTAGTTAGACCAGAGGGTGGATGTTCTCATCCATGCTATATCAGTATGAAGGTATTGACACCAACACACACACAGATACACAACATGGTGAACTGTGCTATGCTGCAATATCAGCTCCCTGCTACAATTCAGTCTATAGCAGGGCTCGCTGCTGTTACTAAAAAGGTCAATTTAGGGAAGTTACACTTTACAGTAGGGAAGGGTAAAAAAAAACAGAAGCTGATGATTCAGAAAATACGGACACTGCCAATTGCTGAACCCCACAGACATTCTGGTATCACTTAACACAGAAGAATACTCCAGACAGACACAGAGAAAGCATTGCAGAGCTGACGGAACAGGAGAAACCTGCAGCTTTAGGGCAGACAGACAGGCTGCTGCAGCACAGGGTGGTGGTCAGCAGCTACAGTCCCAAGTCCAGGTTGAGCCTGCAATCCAATCAGACAGCGAGGTTGGAGAGATTCAAAGCATAAAATAAAACAAATTTTTTTAAATTGCTCACTCGAAAAGAGGAAAATTAAAAATAAAGATGTGGCTCTGATTGGATACTGCTGCCATAGCTAGAAGCTCCGAGCTCTCACTGGAGCCAGCTACCTCATCAACAAACCAGACTTCACTTCAATGTGGACCCCAGTGAGAGTCAGTTGGTATGTGTGTGTAAAAGTAACAGGGGACTGTGTCCCAGTATTGACTTTGTGTGTGTGTGTGTGTTTGTGTGTGTAACAGGGGACAGTGTGTGTGTTTGTGTGTGTGTGGTGCGGGGACCCTGTACCCCTGTGAGTCAAGAGGAAGGTGGAGTACCTCACTTAGTAAGAATTCATCTCCAGGTTGCACAGATGAGGAAGTGACATCTTTGTTTCACCCACTATTTGAATTGCTGACAGAGGAGCAATCCCAAAAAATTCCAGAAATTAAAATAAAAAGCCCTACCACTTCAGCTCTGATCTATGAATTAAAACAAAAAAGTACAGAGATCCTGAAACAAGTTAAAACAGGAAGTGCTGGAATAAATTAATTTAGTCCATTGTCAAGTCCAGTGGCTAGTTCTAAGGAAGAGACTCAAAATGTTGACTGGGTCTTCTCTCCACAGATGTTTACAGACTTAGAGTTTCTCCAGCAATTTGTGTCTTTGTTTGTTATGGGCAGAATGGATTCCACCGACACAGAATGAAGTGCATACAACTCTGTAAGAGATACCACTAACAAGAGGGAAGGCAAGTAACATGCAACGATCCAAAGTACTGCACAATGAGGAAAAAAAATCATCCGCTATAGCAGGAAGCTGGAAAAAGGAGAGACTTAAATCAGGGCCATCCTCTGTAAAAGAATTACAAAAAGGCTAAAAGGTTATCCAGTTGAAAGGGAACCATAAACCTCAGGTTGTTGGGAAGACAAAATAATCACCCACCCAACAAATTATCATTGTCCAACTCTGAAGAGATTGTGATTGGAGGAAACTAGTGAAACCTCCAGATTGTCTGCATTTATAAATTATGATGAAAATTTACGATATATTTTTATTGCGTTTATTTGGAAACTCAGGTTCTAACTTGAAGAGCAATGTATAGTTTGACTTTGATCTTTCTTTCTAGACTGTGCATTCAGAGGGGGTAAGACATAGAACTTAAAAATGAAATGGAGACGGAGTATGGTGAGGAGTTTCTGGAAGTTTACTTCCTTATGTGTACGTTAAGGAGGCTATTAATCCCTTGGAGACAGACAGTCCAGCGTTTGAGGAAAACAAAAAGGGAGAAAGCTGTTGCTATCAACAAGAGTCTAATATCACAGAAAGACAGACCCGGTTAAGTGCAGGTTGAGAAGGAAAGGGTCCATCTCAGTAGAACTGCTGTTGATAACAGCATCCAAAGCAGCCAGGGCTAGAGAAAGATCCCCACAGTAAAGTCCAGAAGCAGAAAATGGTATAAGTCTTGGGTTTAGGGAGCCCATGGTAAAATAACAAGTGAGCAATGTTAGCAGACTATTTATGGGATTGAGGAAGATCTTAAATAAAGAAATTAGCAGAGAGATTACTGAAATGCAATAAAAAGAAATCAATTACAGCTCTACCAACTCACCAGAGAACTTTAGTGTGAGGCCAGGTGACCCCTCACTGAGTGGGTGTTTTCCTTGGGTGGTTAGAATTGTTTTTTTTATATAAGTAAAGAAACTTGATCAATGTTCTCGGTTTACACAAATCCAGAGAGATTAAATTAAGGACTAACGTTGACTATATCTTTAACTTTCGTGACAATCAGGGAGTACGGAGGCTTGTGCACTTTTGCAAGTGGGTCATGTCACTTGTCTAGAATAAAGAAGGAGCGTATGGGAGACAGACCTGAGGGTAATCTGCTCCTAACTGTCCCTGTTGTAACATAGATCCTGTTCACATAATCTGTAAATAGTTGCTGCTTGCACTAAACTTCCAATTGTTGACTCAACAAGCCTCTTCTGGTGTGGCCACTTTAGGGTTGAAAGAAGCCACACAAACACTGATACTGCAGCTCAATCCACACTCTCCAGACACTTCCAGCTCTGACAATCCTCCATCAGCTCACCATATGAGGAAGCAGCTGTCAATGTAACCCCAGCCCCTGTAATGTTCTGAGAATCTGGGCATTTAGGAAATGGGAGAGTCAATTGGTTGAAGAGAATGCAACACTGACATCTCAGCCTGAGAGAGCTGGGGTCAACTCCAGCCCAGACAGAAGCAGCAATAGACTCCTGTCTCATACGGCACTTACCCCAGTGAACTGTTGCTCACCATCTTTGACAACTTGGACATTGATTTTGAATACATTTCTTCAATCAGAGCTCTGCAAAATGAGACAGCAAAGTGTAAACACTAAAATTAATCAAAAATAAAATACTGCAGGCCAGAAACTTAGCAGTTAATGCATGGAGACAATGATCTTAAATGAGTTGATGTGGTTCAAACATGGAGGGCCAATCAGTCAACCCACCTCAACCAACTCACGATCTACACAGGCAGCATCCCAGAGCCCAGCCCACTCCACACCCGACTCTCACTGTATACCTAACCCCTCCCGCCCCCTCTGCCAGGGTCCACACTGACACACCACCTCCCCTGGGGTGGGAGAGATCCTTACCCAGTGACTCCGTCTGGATTGCACAGTCCCAGGGATTCACCCTGCGAAGGAAACCTTGCCACATTTACAGGATGTGTGAATGTGAAAGCATTGTGGGATCCTCAAGGTGTCTGCTTCTCTCAGCCCCATCCCTGCAGGAACCAGAGCTGACAGGGTTTAACACCAACAAAACTACAGGTATTGCCCGCTTTACACCAATTCACTTTTACTGAAGACCTACTTTTATGAAAAGCACGCACAGCAAGACTGACACCACCAAGCACCTTTTTGGAAGTGTTAATAAATGACCCTCTTCCTCCCTCTCCTACACCCCAGTCTCATGTATCACCCAACACCCAAATCTCCAACGACTCAGTCTAACATACAATCACCACCACCACCACCCTCAGCCTTTCAGTGTGCTCACTGCCTTCCAGATTCTGGTAAGTGAAACTACACTCTACATCTATTATTTCCATTGTACATTGTTGTGTATTTATCATATCATTCCTGCTTTTACTACATGTTGGTGTTATTTTAGGTTTTGTGTGTTACTTGTTCGGGTTTTTTTTGGGGTTTGGGAATGCTCAAAACTTTTTCCTGTCTAAGTTAATGGTAATCGCTTCTTTGCTTTACGCCATTTCGGCTTACGAAAGGTTTCATGGAAAGCTCTACTTTTGGATAGCGGGGGATCCCTGTAACGGCAGCTCCCAGGGTAGGAATACCGGAGGAGGAGGAAGCAGGGAGCACACTCACCTTTCCCTCACAAAGTCAGCCAGCTCTTTGACGGAGATCTGTCCGTGTTTCATGTTATGGTAAAGGATGTCAAAGCCATTGTTTTTCTCCCCCTGAGAGAGACAAGGAGGGGAGGATTAGTACAGCGCCCAACTGCCCAGAACACCACATCCAGCCCACACCCCACACGGAGCTGGGAAAGAAGACTAACTCAGTAATCCCAGAGCCATTCAACCACGGTGAGACACCCCCACCCCCACCCCTTCTCCCACCAAAGGGAAATCATCCTCAGCCCCATGACACTGCCAAATGACCAGGGGTTTGTGTTTTTCACATTGTGCTCTGACTGAGAGAGTCTGAATGTAGGTAATAGGTGCTGTCCAAACGCTCAGGTGAAGTAACCAGGTTTTGTAGAATTGGACCCAGAAGACAGACAGAGATGGTCAGAAGATTTCCAACACTGATGCCTTGTATTACTGCAGACATAATGTGGAGGAGCTGGTGTTGGACTTGGGTGGACAAAGTTAAAAATCACACAACACCAGGTTATACCAACAGGTTCATTTGGAAGCACTAGCTTTCAGGGTACTGCTTGTGTGATTTTTTTTTAAACTTACTGCAGACAGACAGTGAGCTCTGCTTTCACAGAAATCATAGATGCTGGGTTGCAACCTGATCTGGCAAGCCCAGATTTCACAGACTAAAAAAACCCAGAAATCGCTGGAAAAGCTCAGCAGGTCTGGCAGCAGCTGTGGAGAGAAATCAGAGTTAATGTTTTGGGTCCAGTGATCCTTCTTCAGAACATTCTGAAATGTTAACTCTGATTTCTTTTTACAGATACTGCCAGGCCTGCTGAGATTTTCCAGCAATTTTATTTCTGCAACATGGTTTTTGTTTCAGATTTCCAGCATCTGTCCAGCTCTCAAAACCAGCTCCCCATTAGGCAGTGCCAGTAAGTGCCCCACAATTGGCATTTCCTGGGTTCTGTTTGTATGGTGCTTGTGGTGATGGAACATTCTTAACCGAGTCATTTGTCAGCAGTTATTGTTCACAACTAGAGACAAATTTACATTTATATAGCACCTTCCCCCATCTCAAGATATCCCAAATTGTTTCCAGCCAATGAAATACACTTAAAGTTTAGCAGCTGCCATATTAAAAAACATGGCTTCCAAATTCCACACAACAAGATCCCAAAGTCAGCAATGAGATATTAGGGTGTAAGGTCTGAAATAGTTAATGCTGATGAGTGCATGAAGCAGCACCCAATATGACACTATGTGGGTGATGGTGCTGACCAGTTTGGACCTTGAGAGCTGAAAGAAGTGGCAGATGGAATCGGACATGGGAAAGTGTGAGGTTATGCACTATGGCAGGAAGAATAGAGGATAGACTATTTTCAAAATGGGGAAATGATTTGGAAATCTGAACACAAAGAGACTCGGGAGCCCTTGTTCAGGATTATCTCAAGGTTAACATGCAGGTTCAGTTTGCAGTTAGGAAGGCAAATGGAACGTTAACATTCATTTCAAGAGGTCTAGAGTACAAGAGCAGGGATATACAGCTGAGGCTTTATAAGGCTCTGGTCAGACTTTGGAATATTGTAGCAATTTTGGGCCCAGTATGTAAGGAAGGATCTGGTAGAATTGGTGGGAGTCCAGAGGAGATTTACAAGAATGATACTGGAGATGAAGGACTTGTCATTTGAGGAATGGTTGAGGACTCTGGTCCGTACTCAGAGTTTAGAAGGAGGGTGGGGGATCTGACTGAAACTTAGAGCATACTGAGGGATGAAGATAGAGTGGACATGGAGAAGATGTTTCCAATAGGAGGAGAGACTAGGACACGATGGCACAGCCTCAGAGTGAAAGAGCGACCCTTTAGAACTGAGATGAGGAGAAATTTCTTCATCCAGAGGGTGGTGAATCTGTGGAACTCGTTGCTGCAGAGAGCTGCGGAGGCCAAGCCACTTGGTGTCTTTAAGACAGAGATAGATGTGTTGGATTAGATTACCTACAGTGTGGAAACAGGCCCTTCGACCCAACAAGTCCACACCGACCCTCCGAAGAGCAACCCATCCAGACCCATTCCCCTACACCTAACACTATGGGCAATTTAGCGTGGTCAATTCACCTAACCTGCACATTTTTGGACTGTGGGAGGAAACCGGAGTACC
Organism: Chiloscyllium plagiosum; assembly: GCF_004010195.1. Lineage (NCBI taxonomy): Eukaryota > Metazoa > Chordata > Chondrichthyes > Orectolobiformes > Hemiscylliidae > Chiloscyllium > Chiloscyllium plagiosum. The sequence goes on from NC_057740.1 coordinate 42,631,738, forward strand.
CGGAGAAACCCACGCAGACACAGGGAGAATGTGCAAATTCCACACAGTCAGTTGCCTGAGGCGGAAATTGAACCAGGGTCTCTGGGCTGTGAGGCAGCAGTGCTAACCACTGTGCCACTGTGCTGCCCACACGGTTCTTGATTAATAAGGGGATCAAAGGTCATGGAGAGAAGGCAGGAGGATGAGGTTGAAAAATACATCTGCTATGATCGAATAGCAGAACAGATTTGATAGGCCAAATGGCCTAAATCTGCTCTTGTGATCTTACAGTCAAGATGCAACTAAATGGATCACTTTAGTTACTGGCATTTTCTGATTCTGGCTTTTTCACTTGAGCACCGAGGGTCTGCAGACCTTCTGGTGTAGTTGCAGTTCTGGTTTTGTTTTATTAAAAAAAAAACCAAAAAAAACCCACAAAAACTCACTTCCTCCCAGGTGCAGAGACTCAGATTAAGGAAATCACAACTGTGCGTGCCTCTATTTTTAACCCTTCAGTCATAAAGTCTTCTTTTTCCCTCAGTTTACCATTTGTTGTTGGGAACTTGCATGTGGGTGATTGCCTGGGAACTGGATTCAAATTCTATTCATAATGGAAAGGCTTTTCCTTTCCTGGCCTTGCTGATCAATGGGTTACAGTCCTGGGCATCAATAGAGATAGAGGCTATGGATTGGAAAATGGAGCATAGAAAATGCAGATACATTGGGGGTGAGGCCTACTCCTGCCTCACTGCCTGGACCTGAATTTCATTCCTTTCCCCACACACAGGTGACGGTCTATCTCCTTGATCCTCTACTTGCCATTGCCCCATCAATAAATTGTTACAGAAACATCGTAGGTGACTAGAGTTTCTAGCTTAGCTTCTGCCATGCAATCCTTTTGAAAATTACACATCAGAACAAAAATTGATAACTTGCATTTATAGACCCTCTTTAATGCAATAAATAACCCAGGAAGTTTTGCAGGAATGACTGGCAAATTTGACATGAGCCACAAATGACAACATAGGGCAGACAACAAAAAGCTAGCTCAGAGAGTTAGCCAAAATGAGGAGACAGAGATGGAAATGGTTATGGAGGAAGTCCCTGAGCCTGGGCTCGAGCAGTTGAAAGCACAGTCGCCAATAGAAAATGGAGATGCACAAGAGGCCAGAATTGAAGGAGTGCAGACATCTTAGTGGGTTACGGACTCAAATAGGTTAAGGGATAGGGAGGTGGTGATGGGATAAAGAACGAGAAGACAAACAGGAGCAGAGTTTAAAAATTGAAGCATTGCTGGACGAGCAGTCTGTACAACTCCATAGGCTGAGAGGGAATGGGTAAATGGGACTTGGTGTGAACTAAAGATATAACAGGTAAACTTTTGGATCAACTGACCGTTATGGAAGGTGGGAACAAGACGCAAGCCAGGAAACCATTGAAGCAGTCAAGTCTATTGGTAACAATATTGGTAACAACATGGATAGACCATAAGATATTGGATGAAGGGCTTTTGCCCAAAACGTCGATTTTCCTGCTCTTCTGGTGCTGCCTGACCTGCTGTGCTTTTCCAGCACCACTCTAATCTAGACATAAGATATTGGAGCAGAACGATCATGACTGATAAGTTTCTCAACCCCCATTGTCTTGGAACTAATAGCCAGACTTCTTTGAGTACTCGGATTCATGACAGCCCATAAACCGACAACCACGCTCAGATAACTCACCAGGACAAAAGACCCAATACCCATCATGTGCAAGACAAATGTAATTTACAAGATTCCATGCAAAGACTGAACAACACTCCATAGAGCAAAGAGGCAGACAACTCGCAATCCACATTAATGAACACCAACTAATAACACCACGACCAGATGTCCCTAGTAGCTATACACACAGATGACAGGGACCACAAATTCAACTGGGACAACAATGATCATAGGACAAGCTACACAGAGGACAGCCAGAGAATTTCTAGAATGGCACTCATCCACTGACTCCATTACCAAGCACATTGACCTAGACCCAATATTCCAGCCATTACAACAAACTACTGGAACCGACAACCAGAAGCAGCAGGAACAGAACCAAATAAATGCCATAAGACACAGTACAACAGTGCTTTACAGGAGGCTTCAAAGCACTGAAGATGTGACTGGACAGGGGAGGAAATGTCTGCAAATCAACTTTCCAGCTTGGTGAACATAACCACGGCAACCAGCACCTGAGCTCCAAACCTTTACGCAAAGTTTTGAAGTTTGCATCACATTTGGATAGGGTGGTTAAGAAGCAGTTTAGCATGCTTGCCTTCATTGCTCAGACCTGAGTATAGGAGTTGGGATGTTACATTGAGGTTGTACAGGATGTTGGTGAGGCCTCTTCTGGCGTACTGTGCCCAGTTTTAGTCTCCTAGTTATCGGAAGGATGTTATTAACTGGAGAGGGTTCAGAAGAGATTTACCAGGATGTTGCCGGATATAGATGGTTTGAGTTAGAAGAACAAGCTGGATAGGCTGGGAATTTTTTTCATGGAGTATAGAAGGTTGAGAGATGACCTCATATAGGTTTATAAAGTCATGAGGGATACATGGTGAATGGTAGATGTGGGGGACTTCAAGACAGGGGACATATTTTTAAGTCTAGATTAGAGTGGTGCTGGAAAAGCACAGCCAGTCGGGCAGCATCTGAGGAGCAGGAAAATTAACGTTTCGGGCAAAAGCCCTTCATCAGGAGTCCTGATGCTGCCTGACCGGCTGTGCTTTTCCAGCTCCACTCTAATTTAGACTTTGATTTCCAGCATCTGTAGTCCTCACCTGTGCCGGGCATATTTTTAAGGTGAGAGGAAAACAGTTTAAGTAAAAGACATGAGGGGCAATTGTTTTTAAACAGTGAGTGGTTTGTGTGTGAATGAACTACCAGAGGAAGTGGTGGGTGAGGGTACAGTTACAATGTTTAGAAGACTATTTGGATAGATACCTGAATAGGAAAGGTTTGGATGGATGTAAGCAAAGTGCAGGCAGGTGGAACTAGTTTAGTTTGAGATTTTGGTTGGCATGGACCCAAGGGTCTGTTTCCATGCTGTACAACTTTAAGTACCCATTATCTTTGCAGGGTCCACAAGGTCTTTGAAGTCTGAGATTGTTAGATAAGGAGATTAAAGGTTACAGCTTGTCTGGATGGTAAAGTACAGATATATCTTATCTCATTGAGTGGTGGAATAGATTGGATTGGCTGAATGACCTTCTCTTGACTCCCCTTTAAGCTCCATTTTCTTCTCCACCTGTCCATGCATTCTTTCCCATCAAGAACTTCTGTTGGCATTTTCCTGCTGACCCACCCAACACTCCTGTGTGTCCCAGTCTGAGATCAACATATCCAATACCTTCAATATCTACTTTCTCAACCATCACAAGCTGAGTATACATTGCTACTACGACTACTATCTACAAGATGCACTGCAGGAATTTACCAAAGAGATTCTCAGACAGCCCCTTCCAAACTCAGTCATTTCCATCTAGAAGGACAAGGGCAGCAGATACATGGGAATACGACCCCTTGCAACATCCCTTTGAAGCCATGCACGACCCTGACTTGGAAATATATCGCTGTTCCTTCAATGTGAATGGGTCAAAAACCTGGAACTCCCTGCTAAAGGCATTGTGTGTCTATCTACAGCACATGGACTGCAGTGGTTCAAGGCAGCAGCTCACCCCCACTTTCTCAAGGGGCAACCAGAGATGGGGACTAAATGCTGGGCCAGCCATCAACATCGATATCGTATAAGTGAATAAAAAAGCATTAACATCTCTCCAACATCTTGCATTAACAGAGGCCCAATACTAAAATACTGTGAGATAGGAGAGTTGGAGGACGAGGGGAATGGGAATTGAAGTAAACGAGTTAGGGGCTGGAGGAATGGGCTGCATTGTTGAGGGAATATGAAACTGGGGTCAATTTTGACTCTGTAAAGTTGTCAGTCTCTTGACCAATATCATTCTATTTTTCCATCAGTTAATCGGAGCTTGTAAACTGAACTCTGTCAGCCCAAGGAATAACTGCCACATGATCCACCATCATCAACATTTAATGAAACACAACACAAAGGAAATACACTCAAACTCAGGGCTGACAGCTGTCCCCTGACACAGCTCAGACACAATGAAGACAAGTGTCATCTCCAGATCAGAGTCCACCCTTCACCACTCTCCATCTCGCCCCTCACTCTTGTCTAACAGCAGTCCTGTTAGAAACACTGAGGCTAGGAAATCATACATGCCCCTCACCTGCTCCCGTCAGGTACGGAATCCCTGCTGAAACACACACTACCTTGGGTAGGAACAATGTACTCAATACATCACCCAGTTCCAAGCGATCAGGACAAAAGAAACTTCAACGTGTAAAAGTCCTGGGGAAATGGCATAGTCTCAGAAGCTAAATCCCACTTTCCCAAACTCAGTCTGTTTACAATCTTCAAAGGACACAGTTGGGAAGTTGGTGGGAAGGAACTGCCCAGGAATGGAGCTCTGACCCAGAGAGACTGACATGCCAATGCCCTTCCCTGAAGCCTGGCATAATTCAGACAGGAACTAGCACATTCTGATCCTTATGATGCCAACCTGGGCAACAGTATCTGTCGTCCAACTGAAGGAACAAGGAGAAGAAACAAGACCGATTCAATGTTGGTCCAATCAAACTCATTGGGCCAATTCCAACTGAAACCAAGTGGCCCACATTTTATTGTGGGAGCCCTGGACTACACTCCAACACTCCTTCAGTGAAAATACTTTGCCAATAAATGCCTCTGTGGAAGTGCCAAGATCATGCCCTCAATAAGCAGAATATCAGAATAGCAAAGGAAGAAACAAAATGGCAGCTCCCAGTGTCTGTCTGTCTAGTACCATAACCCTCCCACTTGAGCTCACATGTGTGTTATGGAACGATGTAATATTTTGTGTGGCAGACTTTTCAAACAGTTATTGTGATTCTCCCTTAAGGATGCTGTTTGAGTGATGTTCCCCTTGTCCCATCGTCACTAACATGCTACTCATATAGTCATAGAGATGTACAGCATGGAAACAGACCCTTTGGTTCAACCCATCTATGCCGACCAGATATCCGAAATAAATCTAGTCCCATTTGCCAGTATTTGGCCCACCTGCCTCTAAACTCTTTCTGTTCATATACATCTAGATGCCTTTTAAACATTATAATTGTACCAGTCTCCACCACTTCCCCCGGCAGCTCATTCTATACATGCACCACCCTCTGTGTGAAAATGTTATCCTTTAGGTGCCTTTTATATCTTTCCCCTGTCACCCTAAACTTGCGCACCCGGCTATTCAGAGGCAGTGGTGTGGAGCTGCTCTGGGAGCTTTCACCCAATCACTGAGCAAGGGCTGATGGTAAGGGACAGTGAAGAGATCACCTCCAACTTGAAAGAAATGGAACATCTCGCACAGAGATTGCCACCTCTAAATCATTAACAGTGTCCATTGTAGCTCAGGGGTGAGTGATCTCCCCTCGGTGTCAGTAGGGTGTTGGTTTGAGGCCCACTCCAGGGATTCAATCTGGAGTGAACGCCTGGTGCAGTGCTGAGGGAGAGCAGCCATGGTTTGGAGGCGAGGTTAAACTAAGGCTCCTCTACAGGTGTTAAAAATTTCAAGGCCTCTAATCTGAACAGAAAGTGAGGACTACACCCCCACCTCCACCAAGGACCAAGTCAATATTCATCGCTCAACCAACATTGCACAGAAATAACCATGATGTTCTGGTCATTTAATATGTTGTTGTTTGTGGGATCTTGCTGTGTGAAAACTGGCTGCTACCTTTCTTACAACAGTGATTACATTTCAAGGAGTTCTTCAATTGTAACCCACTTTAGAATGTCCATGGGGTGTGACGGGTGATAGAAGAATAAAACATTCTCTTTGACAGTGCATTATTACAAAGTAAACCTCTTTAATTCAACAGCAAGATCCCACAGATGGTCACTACTCTTGATGTTGCCAAATGCTGGGAGAATGGCCCCTCTTCCTCCTCTAACCAGGTTGATGGAGAGGGCCATTCAGCCCTTCATTCTTACCCCACCTTTCCACAAGACTGTGACTAATCTTCTGTTGAGCTCTGTCTGTACTATGCTGAAAATGTGTTGCTGGAAAAGCGCAGCAGGTCAGGCAGCATCCAGGGAACAGGAGAATCGACGTTTCGGGCATAAGCCCTTCTTCAGGAATGATGCCCGCTTATGCCCGAAACGTCGATTCTCCTGTTCCCTGGATGCTGCCTGACCTGCTGCGCTGTTCCAGCAACACATTTTCAGCTCTGATCTCCAGCATCTGCAGACCTCCTCTGTCTGTACTATCCCCATTTCCTTTCATTCCATTAATACCAACAATTCTATCAACCTCTGTCTTGAATATACTCAACAGGCGAGCATCCACTCTCTGCAGTTGGGAATTCCAAAGATTCACAGTCCCTTGAGTGAAGAAATTTCTCCTCATGTCTGTCTGAAACAGCCAACCCCGTCATGTCCACAGTCACCGAGAGATGGAGGGGCAGGGAGTCGACTCAGCATCTAATCTGAAACGGCTGGAGTGAGGGGACAAAGACCAGAATCGGGAAGTTTCCGGCAACAGCTTATCATTTTGCCACGATCCTGAAGGAACTCAGAGAAATCCACTTTCTTGAAGGTGGCGTTTGGTGTTTCTGGGGGTGGGGGCAGTAGATGTCCATGTGCGGCCGGGGGTGGGGGAGCTGCAGCATCTAACAGACTTTCCATTGTGCCCCAGGAACAGTAGCTGCAGTGACAGTGGGGAGAGGGCTGGGCAGAAGTGGAGGGAGGGGTGGGGGTGGGGGGAAACTGGCACACTCCAACACAACACTGCTATTCTACCAGGCCCGGTTGCCAGGCAGCCCCGGGTTGCCTGGAGACTGATATTATCCCAGTGGATGCAAGGCGAGCCAGCTGTGAAACACGAAGCTCTGTTCGTCACTGGGCAAGAGGCGACTTTCATCACAGAGACCGAGGTAAACACATGCGGACTCCGAGTGCACAGGCTGCAGCCCGTGTTAAAGGGCCCTCGCCAGTCACTGTAGCTCAGACTCTTCCCTTATTCTCCAAATGTACTTGCGCCTTTCCCAAGGTCAGTAAGTCCCACTAAAAACACCCAACAGTTACAGTACAGGAGATGGCTAATCTCTAGGAGACTGTCTGGTCAAATCTCCATCTCGTAAATCCCACACTCCTGCATTTTCCCCAAAACCCTCTCTGTACATTTATCCAATTCTGCTTTGAAAGCCACAGTAGAATCTCCCTCCATCGCACTCTCAGAGAGTATTCCCAATCTGAACCACTCACCGTGCAAAAATGTTGTTCCTCATGTGGTCTCTGGTGCTCTTACTAATTACCTCAAATCCATGACTTCTGGTTCTTAACCTTTCCAACAGGAGGGGTAGTTTCCCACTTTCTATTCCATCCTGATCTCTCAACTTTGAACAGTTCTATTGAAACAACCCTGACTTCTGCAAGGAGAACAGTTCCGGCTTCTTCAATCTATCCATGTAGCTGATGTCTCTCAGATCATTCTCAGAAATCCTAATGGCATTCTCTGTATAGCCTTACATCCTTCCTAAAGTGCCCAAACCAAAATAGACAATGCTCGACTACAGGCCAAGCCAGTGAAAAGATTCATTGTAAAACGCATTGCTTTTCCCCCTATGCCACTATTTATAAAGGACAGGTCGCCATGTGCCTTGTTAATTGCTTTCTCAACCTGTTCTGCCACCTATAATAATTTGTTAACATAAACCCTTAGCTCTTTCTGCTCCTTTACTGCATCATTTAATGTATCTTGGCACCAGGGGCACGGGCTTGCTAAACTGCCTTCAATATTTTACCAGAATATTGCCAACCTTCACACTGCTGGGCATGAACGGCAAGTGCGACTGCTGAAGGGCACGAGGGGAACCACAACCGAGCCCATATGCCTGTTCTCCTTCCACACGCATACACAAACCAATGTCCCGATCACTGGCTGGGACTGGGTGTGAGGGACAATTTTAAATACCTATAATGTGACATCAATCTGTTCAATCTCTCCTGGAGTGTGGGGAGTAGGTTTTTACATCTCCCTATGCACTGAATGTTCCCTTGGAATAAAAAGAGAGCTCCAGGAATTACACAGCAGCTTGTTCAGGCAGGTCCATTTCTGGGCTGGGTGGTAATGTCACTGGAGGGGTGGGTGGGGGGGGGGTTTGGGGTGGTGGGAGGAGGTGAGTAATTCAGAACTCCAGAACCCATGTCCCCAGAACAAGTCCCACCATGGCAAATGGTGACATTGTATTTCAATAAAAATCGAGGATTAAAAAGCTTGTCCAATGGTGACCATGTAACCACTGTCACTAATGTCCTTTAGGGAGGGAAGTCCGTGGTCCTTACCCAGTCTGGCTTACATTTGGCTCCAGACCCACAGCAATGTGGTTGATGTTTGTTCTTCTCTTTCAAAAGTATCTTTTAATAAAGCTGCTATTATCAATTGGAGTGAATTACCCACTAACTGGCAGCGGCCATTGACTTTAAATAGCTCCACAGTGCTGCACACCCAGTGTAGGGTTAATATAACCTTCGCTTAATGCATGTCAACTGTGGGGGAGCAATGGGACAAATCCTCTGGTCAATTAGGGATGGGTAATACCACGTCAGTGATACCCATAGACAAAAATAAAATCAACTGTACAGAATCACTATTTATTCACTGGGGCAGAAGGGTTAACTACTCTGGTAATTTCACCAATAAAAGACAAAATTTGATGATCTGTAACTGACTCTTTGGCAGCAATGAATGATCATGGATTAAATTTGCAAAGTTAAAACAGAAGGTGTTGTAACCAATCCAAAGGCAACAGGTGCAGAACAAGGAGCTGCTTATCTCTGGTCCATCTTAACTTTGGTGTTTGCCTCTCCCTCTCTTCTCGCTCTCTCCTTCTGTTTCCACATCTTGCCAAAGCTTCAATATCTCAGAACAATCTACACATCATTAGTTAAACCTCTAGGATAAAATTAGGATACTTGAAACTGGGTAAAATGCTTGGACAGGAAAGACAGCAATCGGAACCACCGAATGCCTCAAAGAGACCTGGATGTCTCTATGGGATTTAATCGATTCTGTGTTGACCTGGACAGATAGTTTGTAAAGACCCACAGCAAGAACAACCCAACAGGGGCCTTCAGAGTAGGCCCTTTAACTGAAATGCCTTGGCTGGTGGCACTCCTGTCTCCGAGTCACAAGATTCCAGTTCAAGCCCAACTCCAGGACCAAGCACTGTTACCCCAGTGGTGTGCTGAGGGGGTGCTGCTCGGACATAGTATCATCTTTCAGAGGAGATGCTGAACCAGGTCAACACCAACAGTGGAAGTGGAAGATTCCATGACATTGCTTTGAGGAAGAGCAGGTAAGTGGGGGCTGGAGCAGAGGAGGGAGGGATTCTGGCTAATAATCATCTCTGAAACAACATAACTAAAATAGATCATCCAATCATTACCTGCTTGTAAATTGGATCCTACTGTGAACCATGTTTCTACATTAAAACAGCACCATTACAACATCAGCATCATTTCATTGACTGTAAAGCCTACTGGGACGTTGTCTGATGCTCTATAAATGTAAGGCTTCACTCTGCCCGGGTCTGGGAAACTGACGTGCCCAGTGCCCAACTCCTACAGCACAATGGAGAACATGCCAGGGCAGTGAGGCTGGAGTCAGGGCCTGCAATATCTAAAGGGAGGATGCTCTACTCACATCCTCAGCCCTAATTCTGTATAAACCAGCTGATCCATGTTAGAAAGATACAGTCTCAGTCTAGCTATTTTTAATCAAGATATGTTATGACACACCTTCGGAGCAGCTGTGACCTGAACCCAGACCTCGCCCAGATGTGGGGGAACTACCACTGCATCACACAACCTCATTCTCCGTCGGTCAGCATAACAGATTCAGGTGAGTATTCAATTGCCTGGGCTTCGAGGTGTCTATTAAAACTCTGGTTGCTTAAAGGACAGGGCACATTTTTTCTGGGCAAACCTGAACTACATTTCATTCATTCATTCAATCTGCAGCACAACTGACAACAATAGGATTCCTTTCGTTAATGCCATTACAGAATCCAGTCTGCTGGTGAAGGAACAGAAGGTAGGGGATGGGATTGAGCTACAGGTCTGCAGTGAGCTAATGGAATGGACCAGACTGGAGGAGTTGAAAGGCCTCCTCTTATTCCTAATGTACTATTCAAGCTAGAGAGAACAAAAATGAACTTTTGGTAGACGTGGTCCTCTGCTTCTCTAGTCCCATATACTTCGGGATTAATCTCTGCTAGTCCTTTACCTTGTCCTATCTCTGTCACCTCCTCCAGCCCCAACGCTGTTACCTCCTCTAGGCCCCTACACCCCCCTCCTTATCTCTATGCTCTTCCAATTCTGAAGCTTTGACCAATGTTGATTTTAGTCACTCCATCAAGTGGCTGTGCCTTCAGCTTCCAAATTCGCTTCCAAAATCCCTTCACTTCTCCCCTGCCACTACCTCTAGATATTCCTTCAAATCTACCTTTCTAGCTAAATCTTTGTTCATCAAGTGTCCTAATATTTCTTATTTGTTTTAGTGTCAATGTCTATCTATAAATCAGATTGTGAAATATCTTGTATTGTTTATGACATTGAAGGTAAATGAACATTACCATTATAGAGGGGTATAACTTTACCTCCCTCACAGGCCTGTGTGATGGTGTACCAAGACATCAACTAGGCACATTTATGTGGTACATTTAGGTTAAGAAAGGCTGGAAAGGGGTGTGTATGTGTGCGCGTGTACGCATAGAGAGAGAAAATGAAAGGGAATGAGAGTGAGCAAGAGAGAGGAAGAGAGTGTACGTGAGGAATGGGAGCACAGCTGTTCAGACATCAGAGAAGACAGTAGCACTGGTCAAACTGGCAGATAATCACAAGAGCTGGACCAGCTGCTTTTGCACAGAGTTAATCACTTCTTTTCATGTTCTACCTTTATCTGAATAACTGAGAATGACTGGAGCTTCAGCTGCAGTATCTAGAAGTCCTTGAAGTGTATTTAAAATTTTTTTTTGAAAACCCAGGAAGAGTCTAGTCATAGAGAAGCATGCAAACAGACCCTTCGGTCCAACTTGTCCATGCCAACCAGATATCCTAAATTAATCTAGTTCCATTTGCCAGCACCCGGCCCATATCCCTCCAAACCCTTCCTATTCATATACCCATCCAAATGCCTCTTAAATGTTGCAATTGTACCAGCCTCCACCACTTCCTCTGGCAGCTCATTCAATACATGCACCACCCTCTGCATGTGCAGATTCACTGCTGCGTCAGTTAGCAGTGCAGGTTTCTTTCTCTGTCTCTCTCCGTGACCATGTGCTCGCTGTCTTTGTCTGTCTTTCTCCCTTTTAAAAGTGCCGTTGTTTTGACTTTTTTCCTCCAAGGTTCCAAAACAATGCAACAAGTCAAGTGGGGGTTTGTTCAAGCAGCATGGACACAGAGGGAGACGAAGCTCTGTCCTCCAATACAAAACTCCCAACTGAGGAACATTCCAAGGTAAAACAAACTCAAGAATAATTAAAAGCCAAGAGAACTGTGAATGCTAGAAATCAGAAACAAAAACAGAAGAGCTCGCAGGTCTAGCAGCATCTGCAGAGAGAAATCAAAGTTAACATTTCGGGTCCACTGACTCGGAGTCTGTTCCAAAGAAGGGTCACTGGACCCAAAATGGTAACTCTGATTTCTCACCACAGATGCTGCCAGACCCGCTGAGCTTTTCCAGCAATTTCTGTTTTCGCTGAATAATAATTAAAACACTTTTAAGAATGCATTCAGCCAGATTGGCTCTCCTCATCAATCAGCTCACAATAGCCTCACACCTCTCCTGCCCTCTAAAACCAGCACACACTTTAACCCTGCAGCAAGTCAAAATATCTCTCATTTCAACAGCAGTTAAACAGAACAGTTTCCTCTTACATTTTTAGCAAGATCAAAAACATTAGATTAGGGTGTGGTAACCATTCTGCAATTAACGCAGAGTTAGAAACAGATTAAAGCCCCCTCTGAAAGTAATGTGCCTTCAGTTCTTAAACTGCAAGTAAGGCTCCATCTTCACGGTCCCTATCAGATGCTACATTCAGGGACAACATAGGGTTAGATACAGAGTCAAGCTCTTTCTGCTCTTTTAAACTGCAAGTAAAGCTTCTTCTACTCTTTTTCAATTGAATGTAATCCCTCTTTACAGTTTTGCTGTCTCCATCAAACACTCCCAGGACAGAGACAGCACAGGGTTAGATACAGAATAAAGCTTCTTCTACATTGTCCCCATCAAACACTCTCAGGACAGCGACAGTATGGAGTTAGATACAGAGCAAAGTAGGTGTTTTTAAAAAAAATCAGTCCATTCTCTCATTTGAAAGCTCATGCCTCAAACCCTATCAATGGGAAATGGAAGGTCAGTTTGCAATATTCCAGCAATAGAACCCACTAGCTTGGCTCACGATTCCAAACCTTCTCTGGAATATCGGAGAGAGTAGTGTGATGCTGTTGATAGGCTAGCAACAAATTGTCAATGTTTGGAGCTACTGCTGGAGAGCTTTTGTTGAACAAGGACATTTTTCTAAATTTGTTTTTGTTGCAATGCTAGATAAATAGAATCTTTTTTTCTTTAAAATACATTTTCCAAAGGATTGTATTGCCTGTCAGGCATTTTGGGAATCACCAGGAGGGCATTCAACCCATTGTATCAGTGCAGACCCTCTGAAAACCCAATTAACCTTATGTCTCTCCCCTAACTTTTCCCTATATCCCTGCAAATGCCTTCTTTTAAGATAACGATCCAAATCCCTATTCAGTATCTTAATTGAACCTGTTTCCAGGAATGCTCAGCCAGAGAGTAACAACTCACTAACTGTAGACGTTTTCCTCAAAATTGCCTTGACCTTAATGCCCAAGGCCTCTGGTCCTTGATCTTTTCACCAGCTTTTCCTAAACTCCTTTATCCAAACCACTTGTGATTTCAAACATCTCCCCAAAATCTCCTTTCCAATCTGTTCAAAGAACTGTACTCTCTCATCCCTGGAACTATTCTTGTGAATCTTCTTTGCACTGTCTCCAGTGCCCTCACCAATGTTGCCCAGGATTGGACACAATACTTTAGTTGAGGCTGAAACAGTGTTTTACACAGGTTTCACACAAAGTCTTTGCTGTATGAATGCCACTATCGATCAAGCTTAGGATGCAGTTATGATTTAATAACAAGGCTCTCCTATTTTAATAATTAGGTTGTCCAACCAACTTCAGTGATTTGTGCACATGCACATTGACATCCCTCTGCTCCTACACTCCCTTTAGAAATGCACCTTTTACTTTATATTGTCTCTCCATGTTCTTTCTACTAAAATTAATGATTTTACACTTCTCTGAATTAAATTGCATCCGTCACTTTTCTGCCTGTTCCATCAACCTACTTACATCCTTTGGAATTTTTACTCTCCTTACAGTTCCTCAAATCAAATTCTGTATCATTTGCAAATGTTGAAATTGCTTCCTGTACATTGAGGTCCAAGTCATTAATATATATCAGAAAGATCCTGACACCAGTCCCTGGGGGATTTTTGCTAAATTCCTTCCTCCAGTTTGAAAGAGCAACTGCTCATCTCTGCTTCTAAACCATTCTGAAGAAGGGTCCCTGATTCCAAATGTTAACTCTGCCTTCTTACCCTACTTGCTGAGTTTTTTCAGAAATGTCTGTTTTTGTGAGATTTTCAGCATCTGCAGTTCTTTGGCCTTTTGGTTCATCTCTGCTCTCTGTTTGCAGTCACTCAACAAATTTAATGTTTATGTTGATACTGACCCTTTTATTCCATTGGCTATAACTTTGCTCATACATTCACTAGTTTGCATTTCATCAAATGCTTTTGGCAGTCCATATTTCAAAGGCATTACCCTCATCAACCTTAAGAATTTAAAAATAATTTGTCCTTGACTTTAACTGGCTTTCCTTATCAACCCACATTCACTCAAGTGACTAGTTAAGTTAATCCATAATTATTTCTAAAAGCTTCCCAGTCAACAAGATTAAACTAACTATAGATTTATCTTTACATGGTTTTCGGAAAAAGGATGTAACATTTCTAATTCCCCAGTTCTCTGACTCCACCCTGTGCTGAAAGAAACTTGAAACTTTTCAGCTGGTGTTTCCACAGTTTCCTTCAGAATCCTTGGATGTATCTCATCTGGTCCTGACACCTTATGAACTTTTGGTTCAAGCAACCGATTCAATAAATCACCAATTTTAAACTCTCGGTTGTCTGAATCTTTACTTCTTTCACCATAACCCGGGTTCAGTCATCTCCCTTGGTGCAACGTTTTCATTTATTTCCTCCTGCTGTAAATCCCCTTTTGGTCCGTCATTGGCTCCTTGCCTCCTTTTACCATCTTTTTAACACTTCTAACAATTTTAAGGTGATTGGACGATGGTTTAGGGGAGACATCAGAAGTTGGTTCTTTTACACAGAGGGTGAATGCACGAAATGCACTGTCAGCATTGATAGTAGAGTCAGAGACATCAGGGACATTTAAGTGACTCTTGGTTAGGCACATGGAAGATAGTACAATGAAGGGTATGTAGGTTAGTCTGATCTTAGAGTAGAATAAAAGGTCAGCACAATGTAGAGGGCTGAAAGGCCTATACTGTGCTGTACTGTTCTATGATCTATCCCAGTAGAACTCTTTTGGATTTACTTTTATGTTAACTGTCAGTTTCTTTCATATTCTGTTTATTTTGTTTTCTTTTCCAATTCCACTCTGAGCATTTAGCATTCAGCCTTGTTCACCACTGCATTATCCCTCTGATATCCATCATACTTTTGCTGCTTCACCTTAATCTCTATCTGTTCGGTCATCCAGGGAGATCTGGATATGTTTATCCAACCTTTCCCCTTCTTAAAAGGGATATACCGTGACAATCTTGTCTTTAAAGGTAGCCCATTGTTCAGGGACCAGTTTGCCTATTGTTTGATTTCTCTACATGTGGAGCAGACCCACTCTTAGCCCACTGAAGTTGCATTCCCTTCAGTTAATTACTCTTACTTTGGTTGCTCCCTGTCCTTTTCCACAACCCAGACCTGATGATACAATAATCACTAGATCCACTCATCCCACCTCAGTCCTAAGAACTAGTTGTAGCAGTGGCTCCTCTCTCACTGAGATGGACACACACTGCTGTAGAACATTCTCCTGAGCACACTGTCAGGACTCAGGCTCTGTTCTCCCTTTACACTACTATACTCAGATAATTAAAAATTCCCTGTTATAACTATTCTAATTCTTGCACTTCTCGATAATGCTTTTGCAAATCCCAGGATCATGAAGGATGGTATACAAATGCTAATCATCCTTTGAAAAAAAATAAACCTTTGCTGTGAAATTTAGTTTTGGGGAAAAAAAGCATCTTTTGAAATTGTGGTGTTTGTTTTGGAGTCTCTAAAGCCTCCCCTCTCCTCCAATAAAACCCACTTCCTTCAGTTCCCCTCCCCTCCCCTCAAGCCCATGACCAACCTGACTGAGTGGGCGGCGTTCTCATTGCTGAGACAGACAGAGGACAGGAAGAAACCGAAGGGGAAAGCAAGGCCAATATTCAACTGTGCAGTACACAAAGAGTCAGTGCTGCACTGTGAGAGGTGTTGCATTTTGGACAAGATGTTAAACAAAGAGCCATATTCCATCTCAGCTGGATGTAGAAAATCTGATGGCCACTTTTTAAAGGAAAGGAAGAGTGTGGGAGATCTCCCGTATACCCTTCAAAAACATTGGCGTAAAACCAATTGCCTGTGATACAGGAACCTAGAGATGGCCGGTCTTTGACTTTTTTTTGTTTGTAGGATCTAGGCTCCCACGTATCCTTCATTACAACAATGACTACACTTTAGGAAATTGTTTCAGTAGCTATAAAGCACTTCATGTAGTTCCAAGGTCATGGAAGGTGCTACAGAAATGCAAATCTTTCATTGTTTCTAGAATAGCATTTGGGGGCTCCTGGTTGGATGGAATAAAATGGGTGAAAATTGGCAAACAAGCAAAATTAAAATGTCACAGAGACCAACACAGCAAGAGAATAAATACTCATAATCAACATTTCTCTGTTTAAAACCTTTTCTTTTCCCAAAAGCTGGCAATATGTGTGAGTATTCTTCTGGGATTAGGACCCTGTTGAATATGCTGAGGAATATTTAAGGAAACAAGGGCAGGTGTACAGGGAGTTGCGAAGGAAATCATTCACAGCTCCTTAAATACCACAGTTCCAGTCTAGTTATTTCCCAGTGTTGTAATCTTGTTAATTACATGCCTGTTAGTTTAATGCCTGGAGCTGGGACACACAAACACTCAAATGATCAGCTGTGATAGATGCTTTGACAATGACATGCCATTTGAGGTCAATAGGCTGAGGAGGAGAGGTGGGGTTTCACTAACTCAGAGACCAATCTCAGTATATCCACTGATAGTCACCAGGACTAATTACCCCACATTACCAGTCAACTCTGAATAACCTTTCATCTTTTTGTTTATCAAGGTGTAGTCCACGCGTGCATTAAAAAGATTCAAAAAGATTCTCCATCCCCTTTTCAAAGTCTTACCACCCTCAAAAGGGGAGAAATTACGCTCAGTCCTGATTTTTAAAGAGTGGCTTCGAGTTTACAGTTCATCCACATTCACCCGATTCCTGATGAAGGGCTTTTGCCCGAAACGTCGATTTTGCCTGTCCTCGGATGCTGCCTGAACTGCTGTGCTCTTCCAGCACCACTGATCCAGAATCTGGTTTCCAGCATCTGCAGTCATTGTTTTTACCACATTCACCCTGTCCAGACCCCTTAGGATTTTATGCTTCAATTAAATCGTTTTTACTGTTGCAAACTCCAACAGATACAGCCCTGACCCGTCCAACCTTTCCTCATGAGCAATCCACCCATTCTAGGTGGGAATGGAGATGGCCATTCAGTCTCTCTAGATTAGACTGGTGCTGGAAAGGTACAGCAGGTCAGGCAGCATCTGAGGAGCAGGAAAATCTACATTTCAGGCAACAGCCCTTAATCAGGAATGATGAAGGGCTTTTGCCCAAAACGTCGATTTCCTGCTCCTCGGACACTGCCTGACCTGCAGTGCTTTTCCAGCACCACTCTAATCTAGGCTCTGATTTCCAGCATCTGCAGTCCTTGTTTTTACCTATTCAGTCCCTCTAGCCTCGTTTGCTATTCTACTGGTTTAGGTTGCATCAGTGTCCCAACTCCCATTACTCAGCCTTGATTGCACTAGCCCTAATTCCCTCACCCCTAGCCCTAGCTTTTTGAACGACACAGTTCTATATTTCTACTCCTTTGAATGAAGAAGTGCTTCCAGAGATTACTCCTGAACAGCCTCTCTTCTTGCACAAGGTGGTGGAGAATCTTTGCTTATTTTTAAGGCAGGCTTAGTCAGAATCTTCATAAACAAGAGGGTGAAAGATTATCAGGAGTAGACGGTAATGTGGGGTAATAAGATCAATCACAACTTATTAAAAAGCAGAGCTGGTTTAAAGGTTCAAATGACATACCGCCGGCTCCAATGTGAAGATTCCGCCCTCGTGTTCTAGACCTTCTCCACTGGATCAATTACTTCCTGTTTCACCCTAATAGTATTCCAATCACCTGTATGACTGGACAGGACAGGACTTACTCGGTGTAGTCATTTTGGCAAAGAACTATTGGGAAGTTGGTAACACCCAAAGAAAGAGGGTCCACAGTGAATGTGACCCAGACAGTGGCATCATACCAACCCCACCACCCCACTGTGCAACTCCCCTCAAACCCAACTCCCATCTTCCAACTGACAGGTCACTTATGGCTACTGACCATATGCCAAGTTTGATCTTCTCCTAGGAACCTTGGGAGAGAAGTGCAATCTGGAGACACCCCAATTTGTCCTGCACTTATCCCCCTCCACCCCCCCCATGTGGCCATATTACTTATTCCTCAACTATACTTTTACTCAGCTCTCACACTCCTCAAAGACATGATTATCCTCATCATCCTGGGCTCTAGAAGCTCATTTACACATTTATCTGATCTCAGCTACTCCTTAAAACCCATTGCTTTGACTATACTTTCTTGCTTCGGCCCTGATCTCGCTTAGTCTCAGTGTTCATTTTCTGTGGAATATTACAGCACAGGAGGTGACCATTCAACCCATCATGCCAGTGCCAGCTCTTTGAAAGATCTATCCAATTAGTCCCACTCCCCAGGATCTTTCTCTATTATTTGGCAAATTTCTCCTTTTCAATATTTATACCAGTCACTTTAGAATGTTATTATTGAACTTGCTTCCCCCATCTCCTCCCCTTCCAGGTAGAACATTCCAAATCACGACCACTCAACGTGTAAATAAACTAGCATTCTCCTTGATGCCCTCTGCTTCTTTTTCTGACCATCTTAAATCTGTGTCCCTCTGGCTATCAACCTTCAGGCCATTGGGAAATGTTTGCCCAATTTATTCAGTTGAAATTGCTGAGTCTTATGTGGTTTGATGCCACACTGTGTTTGGTCTCTTTACAGAGGACAGAGTGAAATCAAGAACTGTCTTCAGATTTATATTTCAAAGAAACATTATTCATTGTACATTAGTGTTAAATAATACAGTACATGGCAATCATAGATATATCAGGCACTGACTTATTGTTACATGGGGCAAGGACAAATCTATCATCTTCACACATTCATGTCTACATGCTTTTGAGTCTTCCTGTTTAGGGTGTTTTAATGCCACCCACACTGTGGTCTTTACACCCAGTGTTGTGCAGCTCCGTGATATCGTCCCAAGGTTGCTCCAGGTTCCTAAAGTCCTTACACAGCTCAGGATTTTAAACACATTGATTAAGTCTACCCTTAACCTTCTCGACTCCAGGGAGGAGGACCTCAGCTTCTTCAATCCCTCCACATGATTGGAAGTTCCTCACACTCAGTCCCATCTTATCTGCCCACAATTGAAGACAATACTCGAGTTGAGGCCTAAGTTATGGTCTGTAAAGGTTCAGTGCTACTCCCTTGCATCTTGTACTCTATACCTCTATTTACAAAACCCAGGATCCCGCATATTATTTTAAAAAAAGAACACAAAAATAGACAGATTTGTGTCCATGTACCCCAATTTAAAAATCTGTCATGTTTAGTTCATACTTTTGTCTGATTAAATTTCTGTAACAAAGCTGGAATATTCTTTTCCATTAAAGGTGCTCGGAGTTATGGTTGGAATGAACCCAGTCACTGAGTAATAGAAGACTATCTTACTACAGAGGGCATCACAGCTGAGTAGTAACCACAGTCATGCCTGGAGGTAGAGCACAGTTACTGGGTAGAGGTGGAGAGCACAATCCTCAGCCCATTCCCCCCATCCGCCTTCTCACTGAAGCCAAATGTTATTTGTTGTGGGGAAGGGGACGGGGGAAATCACTGATTTCAGTCTCCTCCAGATTTCCACTCCCACTTTGTGTAAGGATGTGATTCCTGAAATCCCCTGCATGGCTGGCTCGGATTTCAAGATGCTACTCCCCTGGAAGGGGTTAGTTTCTCTCCACCGACCCTACCAACTCCTTTAACATCTCGATCTGGTCACCTGTTAATCTTCTAGAGAATTTATCAGCCTCACTAGGCAGGGTCAGCCATCGGGTCAACCCAGAAAGGCAGTAAGTAACATCCACTTCTCACACAGAACTGTCACTACATCCAAGGGGTCTTTACCCTTCCCCGAACAACTACTAACTCAACTACTCCCTTCCCCACCCTTTCCCTAAAATATGGAGAAAAGGTGCAATATACATTGCCAAATATTTCATTCTGAAATTTAAATCACTTCGCTATTTACAACGGTATCTACTGCAGATATTACACAGAGCTTTAATTACCCGGCACCACACAGAGACAGAGAGAATGAGAGGGAGACACCGCCGGCGAGAGAAAGAGAGTCAGATACACACACACTTAGCCTTAAGAAATTCTGATGTGTGTTAATGGTATCAGTGAAACAGGCGACAGCCGGTCACTGTCCCTGCATTCCGGATAAACACGCGGTGTCGAGCTGAGCATCAAAGCGGGTTACAGTGTATCCGCGGGGTGCAGACGGTTCCTGCTGCTCACCTTCTGCAGGTTTCGCTATTACACACTCGCCTTGCCAACATGCGCTGCAGCCTCTACCCAGCTCAGGCAGGTTACACAAGGTGCCTGCAAACCCAGCCTGGCTCTGTGGCTGCCCAGTTTCCCCCATCGCCCCTCTCCCCCTCTGCAGCACAACTAGCCACTTACCCAGAAATTACTCCCAAAATGTTGCATCGCGAGTCCCAGGAGCAGCTCCTGAAACTGATACAGCTACCGAAACTGACACACGGCGGGACACGCCCCCACTTCCACATAGGTTCAGACAACTGTCAATCAAGATCAACCCGCCCACCTTACACAACCAAGCCAGCCGTTCGAGCAGCTATTGGCTGTTCACCATGTCACTCATAGAGACCGAATGCTAATTGGCTATCTTTAACTTAGTAAGCTTTGATTGGCCAGCAGGGTACATATCATGATCAGCCTCGTCTCCTACCTTTCCTGTTGAAAAGAGAACACAATTCTCTGAGTGAAGTTGACTAATTTACAACCGAGAGACAGCGCAATCAATGAAGAGGTAAAAACAATGACTGCAGATGCTGGAAACCAGATTCTGGATTAGTGGTGCTGGAAGAGCACAGCAGTTCAGACAGCATCCGAGGAGGATGCTACCTGAACTGCTGTGCTCTCCCAGCACCACAATCAATGAAGAGACCTGTCGGATATTGGAACTGTTACTGTTCCTGAGAAAGCGAAGAGAAAGCGTTTTCAAATACTATGCAAGGTTTTAGTAAAGCAGACATAGAGAAAATGTTTGCGAGAGGTTTCCATCAACATATAAAAGAAATAACAAAAATTCAAATAATATTATCTTTAGCCACAACCTGGTGAGAATGTGGAACTCGCTTCTGCTGGACCCGGCAAAGGGTGTGAATATATTTAAGGGGAAGCTCGAGAACCGCACGAGGGAGAAACGAATGGAAGGAAATGTTTTCGGCTAAGATAAGGCAGGTTGGGGGGAGGTTCTGGCACAGCATAAACGCTAGCAAAAACTTCTTGGGCTGAATAGCCTGTAATAAAGATTTGTCAGCCTAGAATTTTCTGAAATAGACAGGCAGGAGGCTGGGAGAACACAGCAAACCAGGCAGCATCAGGAGGTGGAGAAGTCAACATTTCAGGTGTACCCCTCCTTCAGGACTGGGGGTGGGTGTAGAAAGGGTTGCAAGTAAAGGGGGTGGTGGTGGCAGGGTGGTGAAGTGGAGATAAGCTGAAGACAGTAGAGGGTACACAAAGAGCTGGAGGGCTGAGGAGGTCACGGTGTTGTGGCAGTGAGAAGGGGACTCACTGAGTGCATGTCTGAGGGAGGCAGAGAACTTCTTCAAAACAGGCATCCTTTGTAGAGACTTTGCAGTGGAACAAACCTGGTTAGAGACAAAAAAAAAATTCTGGAAAAAAAAACACACAACACCAGGTTATAGTCCAACAGGTTTATTTAAAATCTCAAGTTTTTGGAGCAACACTTCCACATCAGAATTTTCTGAGTTGGGCCATCTCACTTCCCATCAATATTAATATCTTCTGAAGCACCAAGTCAAAAAAAATGTTTGTTCCACACTTTTCTGGGAATGCAAGTTGGTGAAGGCATGGCAATGCAGCATCTCGCACCTTGTTGAACAATGGGATCAACAGCTCAAGGTTTACAGACATTGTCTGAGTTACATGGGAATCATAAAACCATACCACGGTTACTGTACAGTCAAAGGCCATTCAGCCTACAGTACCCGTGCCAGCTGTTTGTGAGAAAATCTACTGTCCTGCCTTTTCCCCATAGCCCTGACTTTTTTTTCCTCTTCCAAATTCCCTTTTCAAAGACATAATGGAATCTGTCTCCCAAACACCATTAGGCAGTGTTTACCAGGTGTGAACTGTTCACTGTGTAACAATGATTTTCTTCATGTCCCCTCCAAATCATTTGCCAAGCATCTTAAACCAGTGCCCTCTGGTTCTTAATCCTTCCATCAGTGAGAACTGTGACTCCACTGTGATATTGAACATCTCTATCACATCTCCTCTCAACTTTGAATCTATAATGGGTTCATAGCTTCCATCCTGTTTACTCGACATATAAAATCCAGGACCTTGTGCATTGCTCTCAACCCGCTTGAATACATTTATCCCCAGGGTCCCTCTACTCAATACTTTTCATTTCCTGTCTCTCAGTGAACTTTGCCTCCATGCTGCTATTGACCCTTCCATTCCATGGACCTCAGCCCTGTTATGTGTGGCACTTTGCCAAGGACCTAATGGAATTCCACCTGCACAGCACCTTTCCAACTCTCTCTATTATGTTATCAAAACATTCAGCCAAATGTATTGAGCACAAATTGCCCTTAACTTGTCCAAAACATGCCAACACCTTAATAAAACCATATTTGTCAAAGTCACTGTTCATTTTTTTTCCCAGATCATTAATTCTAAAAAAAATTCCCACCACTAAGATTCATATGGCTGGCCCATAGTTATTGGGCTTATCCACCTTTTTTGAACAAGAATGTAACATTTGCAATTCTCTGTATTTAAGGAGTATGGAATCTTATGGCCAGTGCCTCCACAATTTCTACACTTCCTTGCCTGAGTCTCCTTGGGTGTTGGGAGAAAGTGAGGACTGCAGATGCTGGAGATTAGAGTCAAGAGCGTGGTGCTGGAAAAGCACAGCAGGTCGGGCAGCATCCGAGGAGCAGGAGAATTGATGTTTCGGGCATAAGCCCTTCATGAGTTTGGCTGTTCTTCACTTGATTTTTGTGACATATTAATTGTAAGTGAAGGGCTTTTGCCCGAAACGTCGATTCTCCTGCTCCTCGGATGCTGCCTGACGTGCTGTGCTTTTCCAGCACCACACTCTTGACTCTGATCTCCAACATCTGCAGCCCTTACTTTCTCCTAACCTTTCTAATATGTCATCTTTATCAAATTTGAGCCCATGCAGTGTCTTAACTACTTTCTCTTTCATTACAACTTTGGCAGCATCTTCTTCCTTGGTGAAGATAGGAGCTTAATATTCCTTTTGTAATTTAACTATAATCCTCAGCCTCAATGTGTAAATCCCTTTATGGTCTCTATTGCACTCTACTCCATCTTTTCTATCCAGTTCCTATGTATATGTCTATACAAGACTTCTCATATTCCTCTTATCTTGTCACACTCACATCTTTGCTTCTTTTATTTCTTCTTTAGTTTCCTGCCAAATGTTTGAAATTGGGTCTTGTGTTAAAATTGGGACAGTTGGCCTGCAGTCCTGGGAGCTATCAACATTGACTCCAGAGCCCATGAAGTCTCATGACAATAGAGCAAACATGGGCAAGGAAACCTCCTGCTGATCACCACCTACCACCCTGTCTTTAGCTGGTGAATCAGTACTCCTCCATGTTGAACATCACTCGTTGAATTGTTGAGGTCGTCTAGATACAGGTAGCAGGTGGCAGTACAAAATGAGCAACTGACAGAAATCAAGACATAAGTGTGTTTGGTAATTTTTAGAAATGAAGATAATTTGTGATTTGCAATAAAAGAGCAAACCCCAAATGTCCAGGATGTAATGATTTGCTGTTTCAGGTGCAACCCAAAGTACCATTTGTGATGATGCTGCCCCTTTAACAACGTTATTTTGTCCTTTTTTTTTAAAGAGGTGTCATAATATGTCTGAACTGGCTACTTTAATAATGACTAACAGATACTGCCTAAGTCAACAATCAGATTAGGCCTTCTGGGCTTGTTTTAGGTATAGTTGTACAATGAAAGGTGAGTGGCCAGTTCTCCTAGTACAGGATTTCTTTTCTAGTCTTTTAGTTTGAAACTGCTGGTCAAAGAAATCTGCTGGGGAGAAAGGTTCCCGGATTCAACAGCGATTTTCTGGCTGACTCTCTCTGTGACATCTCTCTTGTAAGAACCTGTATCTGAATTTACCTTTTTGTCACAGCGAGGCAATGGCCTAGTGGTATTATTGCTCGTCTATTAATCCAGAAATCCAGAATAGTGTTCTGAGGACCTGGGTTTGAATCTTGCAATGTGCAGATGGTGGAATTTGAATTCAAATTAAAATAAATATGGAATTAAAAGTCAACTGATGACCATGAAACCATTGCCAATTGTCTGAAAAACCCATCTGGTTCACTAACGTCCTTTAGGGAAGGAAATCTGCCATCCTTACCTGGTCTGGCCTACATGTGACTACAGAGCCACAGCAATGTGGTTGACTCCCAGCTGCCGTCTGAAATGGCCCAGCAAGCCACTCAGTTGTACGGTGGGCGGCACGGTGGCACAGTGGTTAGCACTGCTGCCTCACAGCACCAGAGACCCGGGTTCAGTTCCCGCCTCAGGCGACTGACTGTATGGAGTTTGCACGTTCTCCCCGTGTCTGCGTGGGTTTCCTCCGGGTGCTCCAGTTTCCTCCCACAGTCCAAAGATGTGAGGTAACCTTTTACT
This sequence comes from Chiloscyllium plagiosum, assembly GCF_004010195.1. Lineage (NCBI taxonomy): Eukaryota > Metazoa > Chordata > Chondrichthyes > Orectolobiformes > Hemiscylliidae > Chiloscyllium > Chiloscyllium plagiosum. Next base: position 42,656,370 of record NC_057740.1, read on the forward strand.
GGTTACCATGTACCATCTTTCTTCAGCTGATGAATCCAAACTCCTCCATGTTGAACAACACTTGGAAAAGCACTGAGGATGGCAAGGGCACAGAATGTGCTCTGGGTGGGGGATTTCAATGTCCACCACCAAGAGTGGCTTGGCAGTAACATTAGTGATCGAGCTGGTCGGGTCCGAAAGGATATAACTGCTAGACGTGGATCTGCAACAAGTGGTGAAAGAACCAACAAGAGGAAGAAAACCCATAGTTAACCTCATCCTTCCTAATCTGCCGGCTACAGAATCATCTGTCCGTGACAGTATTGGTAAAAGTGATCACCACACTGTCCTTGTGGAGACGTAGTTCTGCCTTCACATTGAGAATAACCTCCATCATGTTGTGTGGCACTATTGCCATGCTAAATGGGACAGACTTTGAACCGATCTAGCAGCTCAAGACTGGGTGTCCATGAGGTGCTGTGGGGCATCAATAGCAGGGGAATTGTACTCCAGCACAATCTGCAACCTAATGGCCTGGCATATCTCCCACTTAACCATTACCACCCCTGGTTCAATGGAGAGTGCAGGAGGGTATTCCAGGAGCAGCACCAGACAGACCTGAAAATAGGGCATCAACCTGGTGAAGCTATGAAACAGGATTGATTGTGTGCCAAAAGGCATAAACAGCAAGTGATAGACCGAGCTAAATGATCTTTTAACCAATGGATCAGATCTAAGCTCTGCAGTCCTTCCATATACAGTTGTGAATGGTGTTGGACAATTAAACAACTCAGTAGAGGAAGAGGCTCCATAAATATTCCCATCCTTAATGATGGTGGAGACCAGCACATCAGTGCAAAAGATAAGGCTGATGCATTTGCAACAATCTTCAGTCAGAAACATTGAGTGGATGATCCATCACGGGCTCCTCCCGTGGTCCCCAGCTTCATAGATACCAGTCTCTAACCAATTCGATTCACTCCACATGACATCAAGAAATGGCTGGAGGCACTGGATAATGCAAAGGCAATGGGTCCTGATAACATGCCAGCAATAGGACTGAAGACATGTGCTCCAGAACCTGCTGCTCCCTTAGCCAAGCTCTTCCAGTACAGCTACAACACTGGCCTCTACCTGACAATGTGGAAAATTGCCCAGGTATGTCCTGTACACAAAAAGCAGGACAAATTCAACCTGGCCAATTACCGCCCAATCAGTCTACTCTCGATCATCAGTAACATGATGGAAGATGTCATCAACAGTGCTATCCAGTAGACCTGCTCAGCAATAGCCTGCTCAGTGACGCCCAGTTTGGGTTCTGTCAGGGCCATTGAGCTCCTGACCTCATTACAAACATTGTCAAAGGAGCTGGATTCCAGAGGGGAGGGGAGAGTGGCAGTCCTTGACATCAAGGCCGCATTTGACCGAGTGTAGCATCAAGGAGCCCTGGCAAAACTGGAACCAACGGGTATCATGTGGGCAAATACACTGCTGGTTAGAGTCATACTGGCACAAATGAAGATGATTGTGGTTGTGGAGGGTCAGTCATCTCAGCTCCAGGACATCTCTGCAGGAGTCCTTCAGGGTAGTGTCCATCTTCAGCTGCTTCATCAATGACCTTCCCTCCATCATAAGATCAGAAGTGGGGATGTTCACCAATGATTGCACAATGTTCAGCACCATTCGCGTCTCCTCAGATACTGAAGCAGTCCGTGCTCAATTGCAACAAGATCTGGACAATATCCAGGCTTGGGCCAACAAGTGCCAAGTAAAATGTGCACCACACAAGTGCCAGACAATGACCATCACCAATAACAGACACTCTAACAACCGCCCCTTGACATTCAACGGTATTACTATCACTGAATTCCCCCAATGTCAACATCCTTAGCATTACCTTTGACCAGAATCTCAGCTGGACTCACCAGATAAACACAATAGCTACAAGAGCAGGCCAGAGACTAGGGATGCTGAGGTGAGTAACTCCCCTCCTGACACTCCAAAGTCTATCCACCATCTACAAGGCACAAGTCAGGATTGTGATGGAATACTCCCCACTTGCCTGGAGGGGGGCAGCTCTAACAATACTCAAGAAACTTGACACCATCCAGGCCAAAGCAACTTGCTTGATTGGCACTACATCTACACACATTCAATCCCTCCACCACTGATGGTCAGTAGCACTGTGTATTATCTGCACGATGCACTGCAGAAATTCACCAAAGATCCTTAGACAGCACCTTCCAAACCCACAACCACTTCCATCTGGGAGAACAAGGGCAGCAGGTACTTAGGAACACCACCATCTGCAAGTTCCACTCCAAGCCACTCACCACCCTGACTTGGAAATAAACCGCTGTTCCTTCACAGTCGTTGGGTCAAAATCCTGGAATTCCCTCCCTACTGGCATTGTGGGTCAACCCACAGTAAGTGGACTGCAGTGATTCAAGAAGGCAGCTCACCACCACCTTCTCAAGGGCAAATGGGGATGGGCTATCAACGCTGGCCCAGCGTACAATACCCAAATCCCATAAATGAATAAATAAAAAGGGGTGTTTATGAGATGTTGCAGGAAATTGGAAATTGGAACAGCATCATTAGATTGTGATAGAGTCACTCGGGTTTTCAGATAGGTTAAGGTTTTCTATATTCTGTTTTCTTTTGTTTGTGTTTCATTCAGTAGTCCGTAAATGAATTGTTTTGTTTAAAACTGAGTGGTTGTATCACTCCTGGAATATCTGCTTTCCACCTGCTTAAAACAACGCAAAAGGTTAGGGTCTGGGCTACCTTCTTGAAATGTTTTGAGGGGGTTTGGCCTGGTCCATAACACATGATGCCATAAATTCTCCCAAATGCTGTAATAATATATTTGAAACTAAATATGAAACCAAGAAAGAGCATGATGATATGGATCAAAGAAAGGGCATTGCATTGTTCACAAGAAGCTTCAGTCCAGTGATGAAGGTATTGGCGGCAGAATCTTTCAATTGTGCAGTATCGGACTGTGGATCTGTCTGCAGAATAGACTGGCTAAAATGCTAGCTTGATGCTAAGTAATAAAAATCAGAACATAGTTAAAGAATTCGCAAGTTACACCAATTTCAGATTTGGGGACATTGAGTAGTCATTCTGTGTAAAATAGCCCAAATCAATCATGTTGGCAGCTCGGATGTAGTATCCAGTGAAGGACTGGTATTATAAAGTATTATAAAGTAATTTATCAATGAAGAAAGCACAGATAAAACTGCATACAGAAAATGACAAAGCAATTGTATTTGGAAAATCTTTGACTTTGCAGTTTACATAATTGGGACACACTACTGTATTCTTTTAGAATCATAGAATCCCGACAGTACAGAACAAAGCCTTTTGGCTCATTGAGACTGCACCACCCGCCCCTGCCTTATATCATATCCCTGTAACTACACATCTTCCATGGCTAATCCACCTAGCCCATACATCCCTGAACACTACAGGGCAATTCAGCATGGCAAAGTCACCTTAACCTGCATATCTTTGTATTGTGGGAGAAAACCGGAGCACCCAGAGGAAATGCAGACATGGGGAGAATGTTCCAAATCCACACAGACAGTTGCTTGAGGCTGGAATTGAATCCGGGTCCCTGGCGCTGTGAGGTGTAATGAAACATAATTTCTCTACTAATTAATGAGTTGTTATTAACATCAGGGAACAGAAATTTAGAAGACTAAAATCAATTGTGTCAAAACTGTATCAGCAATTTGCTTCCCATTCTCCAATTTTTAAAAATAATTCGGTACACATTTAGCAAGGATGCAGAGTATGATAATCTTATAGAAAAGGAAAGAGATAGATGTGTGTTTTGCAAGAAATATTGAAGGACACCATTACAGTATTACAGCAAGGGATTTCAAGGAAGTGTTGGCTATAGATTTAAAGGTGTGGGATAAAGAGAATAACATTGTTATTTTAAAGTTTGTCCATCTAGTAAATATATTTTTCCAATTGGCAGTAGTATACCATGTCCCACAGAGGAGGGGAGTGAATGGGATTCCCAGAGTGGCGGCAGAGTGTCTGGCACATGGAGGCAGCATGGTCTCACGCTCTGGGGTTGTGGTTTGCAAATGATGTATTTAGAGATGTGTGTGCAAATATGAGCATAGTAGTTGTGCATATGGCAGCAGAAAACCCTCTTATCAATGGGTTGTGTGTAAGGAACCATGCAATAACAGATAAAATGGTTCATCACTGTTTTCCGATCAGCCAAACTATAATTTATTGTCTGTGCTAACATGGACTGTCCATGCAAAAACATTTGCTGTAGATTATTGGCGTTGTAGTCTGTATCAATTAGACTTTGGTAGAAATCCTAAAGTTCTGTAGTAAGAAGTTTTCAGTCCTCAGCTTGGGTAGAAATGACAATTCATTCTATTTTATCAGGAAATTTGAATGCACTGCATGCAGGCAGAAAGGCTTTTGTTAAAATCAAATCTTTAAAAGAATTCATTGCCCCTTCAGATATAATTTAAGGTAATGAGAAACCAGCTTCAATCAGGGAGAGAGGGAAATACAGAAAATAAAAGCAGGAGTAAGCCATTTAGCCCTTCAGGCCTGTTCTGCCAGTCACTATGATCATGGTTGATCATCCAACTGAATGGCCTGTTCCTGCTTTGCCTGTATATCTTTTCGCCCCTTTCGCCCCAAGTGTTACATCCAACTCTTTCTTGAAATTATACAGGGTTTTGGCCTCAACTGCATTCCACAGGCTCATACCTCTCTGGGTGAAAACATTTCTCGTCACTTCAGTCCTAAGTATCCTTAGGCCAATATAAAGGACATATAAGTTCTAACAATCAAAATGAGACCATTGATTCCACAGAACAACCACCAAAAGTAGATATGAAAGCTGTATCTTTACCATAAGGAGCTGGTCAATAGAGAAATGCGTCAAAAGTAAGTAGAATGGGGAAAGACACTGGAAAATATATTAGCGAAGAATGTACAGATTGAATGGTTAGGCTCATAGATTGGAAATACAAAGATGGAAAGAAAGAAAATGTAGTTTAAGCTCAGATAGCGGGTCAGGGAGTGAACGTGCCCTGAGAAAAGAGATCACAAACCTTTGGATTAAATCTTATTAATAGGAGGAGGAGGTCAAACGGTAACACTCTAGGTAGAGACGGAAGACAGGGGACGGAGTATGGTTTAACGAGGACAAGAAATATAGTATAAATCAGGAATACCATCAGAAGCTGAAACTCAAGTGAACAGAAACTCTTGGTGGCCATGAACAAACTCGTAGTGATACCAAAGAACAAGAATTGCAAAGCAGAAGACAACTTGGGGTGTACAGGGAGAGTCTAGATTAGAGTGGTGCTGGAAAAGCACAGCAGGTCAGGCAGCATCCGAGGAGGGAAAATTGATGTTTTGGGCAAAAGCCCTTCATCAGGAATAGAGGCATCTGCAGTCCTTGTTTTTACCGTGTACAGGGAGGTGCCAGACCTCCCACAGGAGGTGGATTGGGACCAAGAAGGTGTCCCTGGTGGGACTTTGATCATTAAAGCAAGGCTGGTGCACAATATTCTGAAATAAAACCTGGCAATCAAAATATAAGGGTAGATTCACCAATGGCAGGAAAAGCAATTCTGATTTAGTTTTGACTTCATTACCAACAAATGCTTGGGAATGTAGATCAAGTGATATGAAAGCTGTCTTTCTGCAGAGGGACCAGCTCAAGACGCAAGTGTTTCATTATCCTCTGAAAGAGGCTGCAAAACAAACACAGTTTAGAAAAGTGTGCTCTCCGATTTCCAGTTCTGGGTCACCCAAAGGGAATGGAATTAGTCATTTTTATTGACATCTCACATGCTCATCTTCCTGATGATTTTTCAGCACAATTCATTCATCAGAAGAAATGATAAATATAGCCCATTAGCTGAGGAATTGAAAAAAAATCAGCTAAAGCACTTTATCAGCAGAGACACAAGCATTGGTAAAAGGAACAAATATTTATTTATCTTAAATTTGAAAGTAACTCCTAAATAAGGACCAATCATGAAAAATATGTCTATGAAATGGTTTATTTCATTTGTTCATGAGATTCTGTTTCTAATTCACTGCAGTGTGTAAATGCTTGGTCCTTTAGTTGAAGCAACCGTACATTTTAAAGACTGGACAAGGTTTTTTTGTAAATGGTAATCCATTATGGAGCATGATTTGGAGATGTTGTGTGATTTTTAACATTATGGAGCAAGTATTGAAATTATGTAGTTTAGAAAATCTGTTGTATGTCATGTAGGTTCAGAAAAGATTTTCAAGGATGTTGCCTGGGTTGGAGGATTTGAGCTACAGGGAGAGGTTGAACAGGCTGGGGCTGTTTTCCCTGGAGCGCCGGAAGCTGTGGGGTGATCTTACAGAGATTTATAAAATCATGAGGGGCATGGATAGGGTAAATAGACAAAGTCTTTTCGTAGGGGTCAGGGAGTCCAGAACTAGAGGGCATAGGTTTAGGGTGAGAGGGGAAAGATATAAAAGAGACCTAAGGGACAACTTTGGACGGGTTGGACCGAAGGGTCTGTTTCTGTGCTGGACATCTCTATGACTCTGTGACTCTATCTGGCCATTGTGGACTTAGCTAGCTTTTATTGCCTAGAGGGCAGTTAACTGTCAACACATTGTTACTGGTCTAGAGTGCCATGTAGACCAGACCAGATAAAGATGGCAGATTTCCTTCCATCCTTACTTATTTGCTATTAGGTTAGCTTTAATTCCAAACTTCTAACACTTGACTTCAAACTTCATCATCTGCCACAATGGGATTTGAATGCACATCCACAGAACAGCAGCCTGCAGTCATTACCACTCTGCCACTGCCTTGATCGTTGTGGGACACTATCCACTCGATGAAAAGTGTTGCGGAAAAGAGATTGAGGATTGCTCTCTTTAGAACCTTGTTCTAACAATTATGTTGTTTTGTGTTGTTATAACGAATTGAGAACAAAGAAATATTCATGTTGTAAAGTTATTGAATTTTGTTCAAGATGGAATGTAACATAATTTGTTGGAGATTCTATAAGAATATAACATATTTGTATATTTGTATATCTTTTAAGCAATATTTTTGTTTTTAAAGGGACAAATTTGATGGGACAAAGGGACAAATTTAAAGGGACAAATCTGTTAATGAGATGCTAAATATTTGGGAGATAAAGGTAACAAAGTGAAGGAGGCTATTTAATTGCACTGATATCTCAGGGGTCTGCGTTGTACTGTGGTAATGTCCCTACCTCTGCGCCAGGAGGCCTGGGTTCAAATATCACCTGCTTCCAAGGTGTGTCATAATAACTCTGAATGGGTTCATTCTTACTTCTTAAGACTTTCATTTCTATTCTTCCTTGGGATGTGGATTTTACTGGTTGGGCCAAGGTTTGTTGCCATTCCCTAATTTCCCTGGAGAGGTTGGGAGTGAGCTGCTGTTTTGAACATCTGCAATCCCACTTGAGATAAGGATACCTACAATATCGTTAGAGAGGGAATTCCAGGATTTTAACCCAGTGACACTGAAGGAATGGTGATATTTTTCCGAGTCAGGATGACTTAGAGGGAACTTGCCAGGGGTTGTGTTTTCATGTATCTGCTGCCCTTGACCTTTTAGATGGAAGTGGTTGTAGGTTTGGAAGGTACAGTCTGAGGATCTTTGGTGAATTTCTGCAGTGCATCTTGTACATGGTACACACTGCTGCTACTGAGTGTCAATGGTGGAGGGAGTGGATGTTTGGGGATGTGGTGCCAATCAAGTGGCTGCTTTGTCCTGGATGGTGTCAAGTTCTTGAGGGTTGTTGGTGGTGCATCTATCCAGACAAATGGAGAATATTCCATCACACTCCTCCTTGTGCCTTGTCGATGGTGGACAGGCTTTGGGCGGTCAGGAGGGGAGTTACTCACTGCAGGGCTCCTAGCTTCTGACCTGCTCTTTATATTCATATTGTGCATCCAGTTCAGTTTCTGGTTAATGATTTTTGTTGACTTGAAGCAAAATGCTTTTAGACAAAATCCAGGCACACACTTTCCTGTTGGAGTTTTACTTCAACCAAGCCACACCATCAAACCCTGCAGCCTCCTGCAAACTGACGCTTCCTGACGTACATTGCAAAGGCCACTTAGAGGGTAAACAAGCAGCTCAACAGGGCATTAAACAACCCAGGAAATCATTTTTAATATTAAAAGGTCGGGTAAAATAAGACACTTAGCACCTCCTCACCCCACCCTGGCAGCAACCTCTAAAACCTCTGCATGTGTTAATGACCAGTCTCTGAGGACACCTGGATATGTATTTAATCTTAGAGAAGGAGCAGTCAGTCCCCTCCATCACTCCGTGTCTGGATTTATTAACGGCTACTTTAGCCAGGACCAGAGGAGGTGATGGCCTAGTGACATTATTGTTGAACTGTTAATATTGGCCAGAGATCCAAGCAATATTTTGGGAGGACCAAATTACTGCAGATGCTGGAATCTTTCTTGAAAGCAACAAATGCTGGAGATCACAGTGGGTCAGGCAGTATCCATGGAGAGAGAGAGCAAGCTCATGTTTCGAGTCTAGATGACTCTTCATCAGAGCTGAAGTGAAGTGTGGAGAGGGCAGCATTTATGCTATTCTGGGGCTCAGGGACGGCTGGGGGATTGAGTTCAGATTAAGTGATTGGAATGTGAGAAAGACAGAACAATGGTGTGTCTAACAGTCAGACTGGAAAGGACACAGTCCCGCTGGGGTGGAGAGAGAGGAGGGGAGAGAGGGAGACAGAATGTAACAAATAAAGCTAAAGGAAAGGGAAGGAATGGGACTGGGTTCACGATCTGAAGGTGTCGTACTTAATATTAAATCCAGAAAGCTATAAAGTGCCCAGTCTGATGATGGGATGTTGTTCCTCCAGTTTGTGCTGGGATTCACTGGAACACTTCAGCATGCCGAGGACAGATGGGTATGTGAGCAGGACGCTGTGTTAAAATGGTCGGCTATGGAAGGGTCCTACTTGTGAAGGCAAAGCAATCACCCAGTCTGCATTTGGTTTCTCTATTGTAGAGTAGGCCACATTGAGTGCAGCGTATGCGAAACACAAGATTGGAGGAGGTACAGGTGACACGCTGCTTCACCTGGAAAGACTGTTTCGGCCCTTGGGTGGTGAGCAGGGAGCATGGAGCAGGGGAAGGGGCGGGTGTTGCACCTTCAGCGGTTACGTGGGAAGGTGCTGTGGGAATGGAGGGTGGTGTTGGTGGTCGTGGAATGGACTAGGGTATCCCAAGGAAACAATCCCTGCAAAATGCAAACGGGGGAATGAGGGAAAGATGCGTTTGGTGGTAGTGTCCTGTTGGAGTTGTCTGAAATGACAGAAAATGATCATTTGAATGCGGAGGCTGGTGGGAGTGAAAGTGGGAGAAGGGGAACCTGATCACACCGTTGTGAGTGATGGGAAGGGGCAAGGGTGGAAGCATGGGTGATAGGTCGGATGCAGTTGAGGCCCCTGTCAACCACAGTGGTTGGGAAACTCACGGTTATGGAAGAAGCAAGCCACATCAGCAGCGGTGTTTTGGAAGGTGGCATCATCCAAACAGATATGACATAGATGAAGGAACTGGGAGAATGGGATGGAGTCCTTGCAGGATGTGGGGTGTGAAGAGCTGTAGTGAAGGTAGCTATGGGAGTCCGTGGCTTTGTAGTGGATTGCAGTTTACAGCTTATTCCCTGAGATGGAGACAAAGAGATCAAGGAAAGGAAGGGAAGAGTCAGAAATGGACCAAGTGAAAGTTATTGAGGGGTAGGAATTGGAGGCAAAATGAACACATTTTCAAGGTCCAGGCAGAAGCATGAAGTAACACAGAAACAGTGGTTGATGTACTGAGAAAGGAGGTGTGGGAGGGGCCAGTGTAGGACTGAAGCAAGGATTGTTCTACATACCCCATAATGAGGCAGGCATAACCGGGGCCTGTACAGGTGTCCACAGCCTCCCGTCTGACTTGGCAGAAGTGAGATAAATTAGAGGAGAAATTATTCAGTGAGAGAACAAGTTCAGACAGGTGGAGGAGGGTGGTGGATGGAGATTGTTCAGTCTCTGGTCGAGGAAGAAGCCGAGAGCTCTCAGACCGTCCTGGTGGGGGATGGAGGTATGGAGGATTGGACAGCCATGGTGAACAGGAGGCAGTTAGGACCAGGGAGCTGGGAATTGTCACTATGGGGGAGGGCTTCAGAGGATGTAGGTGAACAAGGTCTGGACAAAGTGACAGAGGATGGAGTCAAGGTAGGAGGAAATGAGCTCAGTGGGACAGGAATAGGCTGATATGATGGGCCTACCAGAAAGGAGGTAGAAATGGGCTGTCTTGGGTTGGGAGATGATAAGGTTGGAGTAAAAAAGTCTGGAATGAAGACTCTAATATGACCATGAATTTGTTGTCAATTGTCAGAAAAACTCACTAATGTCCTTCAGGGGAGAAAACTGCCATCCTTACCTGGTCTTGACTACATGTGACTCCAGACCCACAGCTGTGTGGTTGACTCTTAACTGCCCTCTGGGCAATTAGGGGTGGGTAGTAAATGCTGGCCTGGCCAACGATGCCCTCATCCTGTGAGTGAATTGAAAAAAAGACGTATGAGAAAGGTCTTTTCATTTAAATACACTTTTGGCAAAAACAAAAAACAAATTCATTCAAATTAATAAAAACTCAAACAGTACTTAGCCTGGTCTGCCAGTTCACTTCAGCTAGCTCAGCTTTCATGGTCACATAGATGCTCCTTATTAAGTTCAAGACAGACCCTCTCTTCTCCCTTTTGAATTGGATAGAAAAGACCTAGAGGTTCCTTTACTCATTAATGAATCCTGTCTCATCACATAGTATCAGGTCCATATGAAGCATTCTCTGGATGGTTCCAGAACATGCTGCTTTCAGATACTCTCTCAAAAACATTCTACAGACCTCTCATCTGCGCGACCATTGCCAATCTGATTTATCCAGTTTATATGTAAATTGAAGTCACCCATCATGCAATAACCATCTCACCAGACACTCCTTTTAAGACTCTTGGGTGACGTCCATCAGAAAATGAAGATGTGTCTGACAACAGGTCCAACAATTTGCTCAGCCCCACTCCCTCTGGTGATCAAAATTCTTCTGAGTTCCTCCTCCTCCTCCTAGGTTTGTAAGACATGACGTTCCCTGCACAAAACCATGCTGCCTATCACTGATAAGCCCATTTTCTTCCAAATGGGTATATATCCTATCCCTTAGTATCTTCTCCAGTAGCTTTCCTACCACTGACATCAGGCTCACAGGTCTGTAATTACCTGGATTATCCCTGCTACCCTCCTTAAAACAAGGGGACAACATTAGCAATTCTCCAATCCATTGGGACCTCACCCATGTTCAAGAATGCTGCAAAGATATCTGTCAAAGCCCCAGCTATTTCCTCTCTTGCTTCCCTCAGTAACCTGGGAGAGATCTCATCTGGACCTGGGGACTTGTCCACCTTAATGCCTTTTAGAATACACAACACATCCTCCCTCCTTATGCTGAATTGACCAAAAGTACTCAAACATCTATCCCTAACCTCAACATCTGCCATGTCCCTCTCCTCAGTGAATGCACAGTACTCATTAAGAATCTCACCCATCTTTTCTGACTCCACACATATTTTTCCTCCTTTGTCCTTGAGTGGGCCAACCCTTTCCTTCCTTACCCTCTTGCTCCTTATATATGAATTACCCTCTTGCTCCTTATATATGAATTAAAGGCTTTGGTGTTTTCCTTAGCCCTGCTCGCTAAGGATATCTCATGACCCCTTTTAGCCCTCTTCATTCCTTGTTTCAGATTGGTCCTGCATTCCTGATATTTGTCCAAAGCTTCGTCTGTCTTCAGTAGCTTCGACCTTATGTATGCATCCTTCTTCCTCTTAGCTAGTCTCACAATTTCACCTGTCGTCTATGGTTCCCTAATCTTACAATTTCTATCCCTCATTTTCACTAGGACATGTCTCTCCTGAACTCTAATCGACCTCTCTTTAAAAGCCTCCCAGACATCAAATGTGGATTTCCCTTTAAACAGCTGCTCCCAATCCACATTCCCCAGCTCCTTCTGAATTTTGCTATAGTTGGCCTTTCCCCCAACTTAGCACTCTTCCTTTAGGATCACTCTAGTCTTTGTCCAGGAATATTCTAAACTTACGGAATTGTGATCACTGTTCCCAAAGTAATCCCCTCCTGAAACTTCAACCACCTGGCCGGGCACATTCCCCAACACCAGGTCCAGTGTGGCCCCTTCCCGAGTTGGACTATTTACATACAGCTCTGTAAAACCCTCCTGAATGCTCCTTACAAATTCTGCTCCACCTAAACCTCTAACACTAAATGAATTCCAATCAATGTTGGGAAAATTAAGATCTCCTATCACCACTACCCTGTTGCTCTTAGATCTTTCCATAATCTATCTCCTATTTGTACCGCTATCTCATGCTCTCTGTTGGGAGGCCTGTAGTACAGCTCCAACATTGTTACCACACCCTTCCTATTTCTGAGCTTTGCCTATATTGCCTCACTGCTCAAGTCCTCCATAGTGCCCTCTTTCAACACAGCTGCTATATCCGCTGTCCAGTAATGCAACTCCTGCGTCTCTTTTACCCCCATCTCTATCCACTGGAAGCATCCATATTAGAGATGGATATTAGAGATGCTAATCGTGCCCTTCCCTCAACCAAGTCTCAGTAATAGCAATAATATCATACTCCCAGGTACTAATCCAAGCCCTAAGTTCACCTGCCTTACCTACTACACTTCTCACATTAAAACAAATGCACCTCAGACTGCCAGTTCCTCTGCGTTCATCCTCCGCTTCCTGCCTACTCTTCCCATTAGTCACGCTGACTTCATTATCCAGTTCCTTACAGGCTTTAGTTACTACCTCCTTACTGTCCACTAACCTCCTCATTTGGTTCCCATTCCCCTGCCGCATTAGTTTAAACCCTCCCCAACAGGGTTAGCAAAAGCACCCCCAGGACACTGGTTCCAGTCCTGCCCAGGTGTCAACCATCTGATTTGTAAAAGTCCCACCTCCCCAGAACTGGTCCCAATGTCCCAAAAATCTGAATGTCTCCTTCCTGCACCATCTCTCAAGCCACTCATTCATCGTGATTATTCTATATTCCTACTCTGACTAGCATATGGCACTGGTAGCAATCCTGAGATTATTACCTTTGAGGTCCTACTTTTAAACTTGGGTCCTAACTGCCTAAATTCTCCTTGTCCTCATCTTAATCTAGTCCCATTTGCCAGCATTTGGCCTATGTCCCTCCAAACCCTTCCTATCCATATACCCATCCAGATGCCTTTTAAATGTTGCAATTATTGCTGCCTCAATCATTTCCTCTGGCAGCTCATTCCATATACGAACCACCTTCTGATGAAAACGTTGCCCCTTAGGTCCCTTTTAAATCTTTTCCCTCTCAACTTAAACCTATGGCCTCTAGTTTTGAACTCTCGTACTCTGGGGAAAAGACCTTGGCTATTAACCCTATCCATGCCCCTAATGATTTTATACACCTCAAAAGGTCACCCCTCAGCCTCCGATGCTCCAGGGAAAACAGCCTATTCAGCCTCTCCCTATAGTTCCAGTCCCTTTCTTGTAAATCTTTTCTGAACCCATTCAAATTTAACAACATCCTTCCTTTAGCATGGAGACCAAAACTGAATGTAATATTTCGAAAGTGACCTAACCAATGTCCTGAACAGCTGTAACATGACCTCCCAACTCCTATACTCAGTGCTCTATCTAATAAAGGCAAACGTACCAAACACCTTCTTCACTATCCTATGTCCTGCGACTCCACTTTCAAGGAATTATGAACCTGCACTCCAAGATCTCTTTGTTTTGCAACACTCCCCAAGCCCAACCTTTAAGTGTGTAAATCCTGCTCTGATTTGACTTACTGTAATGCCCTTATACTCTAATTTTTCTCTTATTAATCTTTTAGTTATTCTTTGCTTCTTTTTATATTCTTTCCAATCTTCTGATCCACCAATTATATTTACACAATTATATGCACTTTCCATAAGTTTCATGCTGTCTTTAACTTTCTTAGTTAAGTACTGAGGTGTTCCCCCACCTGCCGGAATCGTTGTTTCTCAATGGAATGTATCTAATCTGTATATTCTGACATATCCTTTATATATTTACCTGTCTCACCACTTTTCTGTCATTAGTAAATTTGGGAATATTATTTTTCATACCAATATTTAAATTCACAACGTATTTTGTGAATATGTTTGATGCTGAGCCTCGTGGTCCCCCTTCCAGCCTGAGGATAATTTTATTTAATCCTTCAATCTGCTTTCTGTCCATTAACCAATTCTCAATCCATTACTGTACATTACCGCAATTCTGTGCAGCCTTTTTTTTTAACTATCCTTCTGTGTGGGACAAATGCTTTCTGAAAATCCAAATGAACTACAGTGACTAATTCTTCTTTATCTGTGCTACAATTGATATCCTCGGAATTCCCAATAGGTTTGTCAGACATGATTTCCCTTCATAAATATCCAGTCAGATGCTCATTTTTCAACTATCCCCTATATTTTGTACCACATCCCTACTAATAAATTCTAGAATTTAACTGACTATTAATGCTATCTAACAAGTCTGTAAACTTCCATTTCCACTCTCCCTCTCTTAAATAGTCCAATTACATTTGCTACTTTGCAGTCTACAGAACCCTTTCCAGCATCGATAGAGTGTTGAAAGATAATCACCAATGTATCAGCTATCTCTACAGCTACACCCTTAACTCTCTGGGACATAGGGCTCCCCTGTCCTGGAGCTTTGCCCACATGGAGTGGCATGGTGGCTAGCACTACTGCCTCACAGCACCAGGGTCCCAGGTTTGGTTCCAGCCTCGGGCAACTGTCTGTGTGGAGTTTGCATATTCTCCCAGTGTCTGTGTTTCCTTCCACAGTCACAAAGAAATGCAGGCCAGGTGAATTGGCTATGCTAAATTGCCCAAAGTGTCACTTGCATTAGGCAGAAGGAAATGGGTCTGGGTGGGTTACTCTTCGGATGGTTGGTGTGGACTTGTTGGGCCGAAGGGCCTGTTTCCACACTGTAGGTAATCTATTCAATGCAGGCTTTTTTTTGAGTAAGAACTGTTTATTAATACAAATTTATATTAGTTCCTTATCTTCCCAATATTTCTGGGAGATTTTCTGTATCTTTCTTTGTAAAAACAGACACATAGCAATTGTATGGTTTCTAGACCATTTCCCTCCTGTCCTGTGAAAGGGGAAACATAGATTCTCCTGCTCCTCGGATGCTGCCTGAATTGCTGTGCTTTTCCAGTGACACACTTTTCAGCTGTGAATGGAATGGGCAACTTAACATAGAAACAGCAGAGGTTTGGATGAGCTGAAGTTTATGGAGGACTGAGGATGGGTAAAAGGGCAAGGAGTGTGCTGGAATAAACAAATCTGGGGCTAACAAAGATGGAGTAGCTTTTCAACAGCAGATGAGGTGAGGGCAAAGACGTTAATAATTTGCTGGTCTAAATTAAGCTCTTTTCTTGCTGACCGGACGTAAGGTTGCTGTTTGCAGGAGGCCAGAGGAGGTCTCAGTGTCAGTTCACGTCCACAGCAGCTGCCTGACACTCACCCAAACTGACAGCAGGTGGCGAACTTGCACTACAACATCCAGCAAACAAAGACAGCTATGTGTGAACAGGAGGAAAGCTTCATTTGTGGTAAATCAGCCTTCAAATTGTCCTCCTTTTCAGAAGAATTTTGTTTTGCATGTACACTCAAACTCATTTACATACCATCAAATGGAAAACTTGTCATACAACACTGTGATTTGGCATTTGTTCAAAAGGTCATTTGGAAAATGTTGATCTAAATAAAATCCTTGACATATTGCGGTGGGGGATTTCTTTGGGAACAGTGACTACAATTCTGTAAGTTTTAGAATACTCATAGATAAAGAAGAGAGTGGTCCTAATGGACGAGTACTAAACCGGGCCAAGGCCAATTATATCAAAATTAGCAGGAGCTCGGAATTATGGATTGGACACAGCTATTTGAAGGAAAGTCCACATTTGAAATGTGGAAGACTTTCAAAGATAGGTTAAAGATAGTGCAGGATAGGCATGTCCCGTTGAAGGCAAAGGATAGGAAGGGCAAGATACGTAAACTGTGGATGACAGGAGAAATTGTACGACTAGCCAAGAGGAAAAGGGAAGTATACATAAGGTCTAGGCAGCTAAGAACAGAACGGGCCCTGGAGGAATATCGGAAGAGTAGGACAAGTCTTAAACAAGGAATCAATTGGGCTTAAAGGTGTCATGAAATAGCTTTAGCGAGCAGAATTAAGGAAAATCCCAAAGCATTTTATTCTTATATAAGAAACAAACGGGTAACTAGAGAAAGGATTGGTCCACTAAAAGATAACGAAGGAAGGCTGTGTGTTGAACCTGAGAGAATGGGTGAGATTCTGAATGATTACTTTGCATCAGTGTTCACTGAGGAGAGGAACATGATGAATATTGAGATTAGAGATAGAAGTTTGATTAGTCCGGATCATGTTGGCATAAGTAGGGAAGATGTGTTGGGTAGGCTAGAGGTTATTAAGGTGGACAAATCCCCAGGACCGGATGGGATCTATCCCAGGTTGCTGAGGGAGGCGAGAGAGGAAATAGCTGGGGCCCTGACAGATATCTTTGTAGCATCCTTAAATACAGGTGAGGTGC